>NW_008682671.1:18975-52205 GCF_000695815.1 Acanthisitta chloris
CTTTGCTTGAGAGCCCAAACTCATTGCAGGAGGATTCTGGATCACCTTGAGAAGTTTCTTCAAGCCCAGAGTATTCTGGGATCATAACCTGGCATTGCCTTGTGCTCTCTGAGTTGGGAAGTTGGCACAATTAGCATGGATTAGCATGTCATCAATTAATGCTGCCTTGCACTGGCTGTTTCCCTTGAGAATTCGGGGGGAAGGTGTAATGGTATGTAGTGACTTCTGTCACTTGCTAAAATAAACACTGGATTTCACATTTCACATTCAGAGCTGCTTGTTCAGAGTTTAAGCTCTGTCCATCTCATCCCTTTTTCCTGTTCTCTTGGCTGATGATGTTTTCCTGAGCAGGAACAGCCAGGACTGGGTGACAGTCAATCCCTTTGGACTGCAACACCTCAGTTTATTGTCTTGGCTCCTTTTCCATGTGTAAGGTATCAACCAAAGCTGGAGTGGAGTCACAGGCAAGTGCTGTTTACCCTTCTGTTGACAAACCTTTCCTGGCAGTACCACACACCTTCATAAAAGCAGCTCTTAACCATGTTAATTAACTCTGTGAGCAGTGTAGAGTGTGGCAATAGAGCTAATTTGTGCAGGTTTCCAACAGACTCAGAATCTTCAGGTTCAGCCTGGATAGTTTCTTGGAATGAAGAGGAGGGACCTCTGTTTCACCTCTGCTTGTTGCCCAGCAGTGTCTGCATGGATGTGAGCCTTGGAATATCCTGTCTCCTGGCCTGGATGTCAGTGTGCCACCCTTGAGGGTGGGATATCATTTAATTAATGTCTGGCTTTTCTTCATTTAAGACACACTTTTTTTCTTACTGAGATTGGTGCAAGTTAGTTTTTGTTAAATCTGTTTCAGAGTGTCAGAAATTGAATTGAACACTGAGAAATCAACAGAATCTTTTCATTTCTAAACCTTCCCTGAAAGAGTTTGGTAAATAAATTATAAACCCATTTTTTTTCTGCCATCAATAAACCAAACCAACTCTGCCTTCTGACAACTTTTCCTTGTTTAATAAATTACCTCAATGAATCCACAAAACCTGGTAGTCTGTTTGGCCAGGCCTATTAAAAGCATTAAGATTTGAGCAGTGGCTGTTAAAATGAGTAAATGGCAATATCACAAAGTTAACCAAATGCCAAAAAACATTTTCCAGAGTACTGGGATTGTAACAATACCATTAATGAGGGCAAAGAGGTTTTAATGCAATTTGCACATTCTAAAGTTTCAAAAAGAGGTTTTGAGTTAGTGCATTATTAATGTTCTGAACATCTGGAACTATGTAAGAGCCACAGACATTGAGCAAGTGCAGGGTTTCCCCACTAGGTCTGATGCTGACTGATTTCCTCCCTAGCCAAGAGCTTGTTTTAAGAAGTTTGAGACAGTAAAATGACAATATCCAGAGAAGAGATAAACATTCCACAGTGTCTTTTGGCTTGTAATTGTGTATGGAGGGAAAATTGGAAACCATTAGGGTTGTGCAGTTAAAAGGTGAACATGAAATGAAATAGGAAAATAGTTATTTGCACCACAGATGGTTACTCAGGGTGCACTCTCTGATTGCAAAGGGCTTAGCTGAGCAATTAGCTGGTAAGTTCCATAAGATTGGATGGGGGTTTTTTTCTGTTAGGTGTATTTATGTATTCTGTGAAGGGATAAATGCTTTATCAAGAGTGAGATTCTCCTTGATGCTCCTGTTGACAGCAGCAGGAGTTGCTTCAGGGAGACTTACTCCTGTGTGTAAATATTTGCAGGATATAGGGATCTGTTCACACCCAGTAGGTTTAATGACAGAAATGAGTTCTCTAAAGTTCCATAAACATTAACTTTCTGCATAATTTGAATGTTAGAGAACGTAGTTGATGCTGATCTAGTGAGATGTCCCTGCCCAGGGCAGAGGGTTGGGACTAGATGATCTGTAAGGTCCATTCCAACCCTTAAATTCTGTGGTTCTATGATTCTGTTACAGCTTTGCAATGATACAGGAAACAAGAATGTTTCAGTGTGTCATCTAGGTTTAGATGTTTTGACTACAGCTAACATCCAACATCACATCCACTGGGCTGAGAAGAAAGGAGGCCTTGAACCAGGTTGGCATAGCTGGGGGAAGTTATGAAATAATCGTAAATTAATAATGATACTCACTTTCTGCCCAGCATTTGCTTGCTGCTCTCAAGGGAAAGGCTTTCTCTTACTCCAGAAGCCTTATTTGTCTGAGCCAAACAGCTGCAGCAGTGCTGTGACAGCATGGAAGAAACCCTAAAACCGAGAGAAAGCTTTAGGGACTAGAATTCTGTCATCCTTACTATCTCAAACAGTGTGCAAGAGCCTAACAATAGGAGAGCCAAGTGATGGAAGAGTAATTAACCAACACATGAGGAGCACTCTGTGCCTTGTCCTGGCATTAACAAATCTGTGCAATGCCCTGGGAGTCACTGGAGTTGTTTGGGTGAGTGCTGAGGGCTCAGGAAGGGCTCATGGCACTGAAGTGACCCTGGGGGGAGGTTTATGTTCCTTTGGAAGGAAAGGCTCATTGCCAGGTCCTAAAGCCTTTTGCCTGACTCTGATGAAAGTCTTAGTAAAGTGATTTGTCTGACGGGACATGATTTGGGGAAAATGTGCTATAACAAAGCTGAGTTCTAATGACTCAAAAATGCTGCATTTCAACATTTGTACCTAATGAACACAGATAGAATTGTGTTTTACTTGTCCACAACTGCTCATTGCTTGGGTTTCACTCTTCCTCTGCACTGGCAGTTTTCTTTCTGATCTTTAGCTCAGCTTTTTCATGTTTTATGGTGGGGTTTTTTTCTCCCATTAATCATATGCAATATCTACTTGCAGTTTCATTCTCTATTTTTCCACCATTTAAACATCTGTGATGTCAACTGTCTAACTATTGGGGTCCTCACATTCACCCAAAAGAACAATTTTCAGTCTGGATGTATATTATCTGAGGTGTCTTCTGAGAGCTCCAACAGCTCCTGTAAATCCTAATGTGATTTCTGGAGTCTCCAGTTCTTCCCATTGCCTTTGGGCAGATATGTCTAATATCTGTAAAAATCCCTGTGTGAGGGAAGGTTTTCACTTTTCCATCACAACTCTTTTTTTTTTTCCCTCTGCTTTGGGCACTGGAGATTATTGTGGTGATACTGGTTCAAAGTAGCAGAAGGAATAATGATTATTAGAATGTTTACCCTGGGAGTTTTTGACCTGAAATTGTTTGAGTTTTGGGGTTTTGGTGGTTTCTTTTTTTCCTACTGCTTGGTTACCACCAGCAGGACAAGGAAAGTGTTGGGCGAAGATGTGCTTTGTCTTTGGGGAGTGTAACTGACAGTCTGAGTAGTTGCACAACATGTGTTTCTTTCTCAAATAGTATGGCAGAATGCAAGATATATGCACCATTTGTGGAGCAATTTCCCTGATTTCTGGGAAATTAGAGTCAATCCAAACATCAAATATGCTTAGAAAAGTCAGAGGAGATGATCCAGCAGCTTCCTGAGCATTGACCATGTTCTTCCTCCTTTCCCTGTGACTGTTCTTGTGCTACTCTGAATTTTCTGTCGACTGATTCAGATCTTCTGAACAAAGAAAAAGTTTTCATCCCTTTTTCTTTTCCTGGGCAGTTTTCAGGTGACCTTGTGAACTGAGGTGGCTCATCAGGAGGTCAGGGAAGTGCCAGAGGCAGCTCAAGGAAGGAGATGATATTGCACACTCAAGGCAGGGAGTGTGATCAGCCCTTTTTTATTCCATCTCAGGGATGAAACATTACTGTATTGGGGTTTTAAAAAAAAGTTTTCCAGTGGTTGACCCTAATATGAGAAGCTATAAAGATACTCATTTGACAGTCTGGATTTTTTTTCTGCAATATGGTTGATGTTATGAAGTTGTTGGTATGAAACTGCAGCATTTCTGAGTGTGTCCTAGTGCATATTAACCAAGTAAACTGGAGAGTCACTCAGGTGGATATTCTGGGTGAATGGAAATTTGGGTGAGGTGATACGAAAGGAATGAACTGCTGTGACTTCTCGTGCCGTGGAACTCACAGCAGCAGTGGGAGCAGAGGAGCTGTTTGCTGTCCATATGCACTGCTGCCTGCATCCAGACATCTTACACCCTGTGATGCACAGTCCTGTGGGCCCAGGGGATGTCTCTAGGTGTGATTTGGGTCCCACGTTTTCCTCTCGAATTACTGACTGCAAAGAAGGAACAAATCCACTCTCCACGACTTCCTGAACTGCTGTGGTGACCAGCAAGGGCTGTGCAATTATTCAAGTGCCCTGTGGCATTTGCTTTTTACACAGAGCAGGTACTTTGTGCTGGTGCTGCACAGCACATAAAGCACAATCCGTAGCGACAGACTGTGGCAGATTATTGGATATTATGTCTAAAAAAATTATCTACCACACTGGGAGATGTGTGTTTTGCCTGTGAATTTCACACCCTGAGAGCTGTGCAGCTGAATATTTCATTGCACTGTTAGTTTAAATACCATGAACACACAGCATCAGGAAAATAAACTGAAAATCTATTATTGTTTCTCACTTCTGAGCTCTGACTTGTCAAAGTGCTGCAAGCTGAATTGTTGTATCTAGTTAACACATGCTCCAATTTCCCTTGTAATTAACACTTTGTGCTTGCAGATTGTTTTACTCCCATTTAAGTAGGAACTGTGTTGGAAATGAGTTTTCACAGGCAGGATGTTTGCACTCTGGGTATATTGGAGCCCAAATAGTAAATAGCAGTTACAGTTAACATCTCTTTTTTTTCCTCAGGAGAAGGGAGAGAAAGCAGGGTGGGAAACAGGAGCTATGGATGAGGAACAATATCCATCAGCAACATGATTTTTAAGAAGAAGGTGTATCTTGCACAGGTTATTTGGAGATTAATCTTGTCCTGAACCATTGCAGCCTGCAGAGTTCTGGTCCCTTTGGCATGTCTGAAGGTTCACTGCCTGATGTGGAAGAGATGTGACTTCTTCATGTGTGAAAAACACTGTAGATGAGAGAAAATATAGTTGAAAGCATATATTTGGGGACATGTTCTGCATCAGCAATGTAACAGCATGTACAAGAGTCTGTTAAGTGGATTGAAAGGAATATTTGAGCTGGTTTAGTTCTACTTTGTTGGGAAGTCAGGAAACCTATCAAATTGTGGCTTAGGAAATCATGCTTTGGTGGCTAATAGAGTAAGCAACTTTTAATTAGTGAGATGTGGATTCTGAAGAGTATTTGCTGCATTTTGGTTCAGTTCACAGCTCATTCATGGTTTCCTTTTAGCAAGAATGTTCTGAAACACCTTGCACAAAACCCAAAGCTTCTGGGTTTGGCTTTTAAATGAGCCACTGGGCTTGGTGGGAGCCACACTGCAGTGGAGAACTTTGTGTCAGCTTTTGCTTCCTTGCTTTGATTGTGAGGTGAGACATTATTAGGATCCAAAGAATCAGATAACTGAAATCTGATATCTGGTTCCACATTTTTTAAGGGAGAGAGGGGATGGAGTTGTCTACTTTGAATAAATACTTACACTAGCTTATTTACTTATTTATTTAGCATAGTCTAATATATGTAGTGAAGGTATATCAAGCATTAACTGTTGGGGAAAAGAGGTCCAAGTTACCCAAGTTCTGTTATGTTATTAGAAGAGTAGAAGCTCAAACCTGTTCCCCATGACAGCACCTGCCTGTCCCCATTCCCTGGGCATGGTCAGCCTCCTGCTCAGGATTCTGCTGCTCCTCTGTTTGGATCACATTTCCCAGAGGGTTCTGTGCTTCACTGCTGATGTGCCTCTAAGACAACCTTGTGTTTTTTTCTTTTTTTCTGAAGAACAGAGGTCAAAGATGACTGAACTTGATGCAGCATAGCAGTGTAGCTGCTGACTCCATTCATGAGCTCTTAATCACTTTGCCTCTTATTCCAGACCAGGAGCTAAACAATCCTTATTAAAATATTCTTTTTTCTGGAGAGCTCTGCATGAAGGATTGCTCTCTGCCTGGCTCATGGAAGTGCAAGGATAGCCTAGGGTGGATGTACAAGCAGTTCTGTAACACACAAAGTGTTGTCTTGGTTCATTTTAAAACCACAAAGAAACTCTGTTTTGACCCAGGTTGTTCCTAAACAGCTGCAAAGGCTGAACACATCAAAGGCTCTCCAGATTGTTTGGGGGGGAAAACATGGTGGTTTTTTGGGGTAAACATTTCAGTTAGTAAAGCTTCTTTGACTGTAGGAGCAACATATTAACTGTGTTATTCCTGAGGCTTTGGCGTGCAAAACATTTCATTTTTCATTACTGTTGTCGCCGTTCACATATTCCATTATTTAAGGAGGGTATTGAAAAATTGATGGTATGTTGGGACCAGAGAGACATCCTGTAGGCTGCAGTGTTGATTTATGGCACATGGAACACAGTTCAGTGCTTCAGTTTCCTGCTGGGGAGTGGCACTTTGTCACTGTCCCTAAAGAAAAATCATACCAGTGAAATCCCCTGTGCTTCCCCCAAGCTGAGTGATGCATACTTTGCCTTGGAAAATGATGATGAATTATTCACCTTTTATTGTGCTGGAGTGTGCACATGGTGATCAGACTCTTGTTCATAATACAGAGTTTTTCACCATGGTCAGGATTTAGTTTAATTATGCAGTTGAGTTGCAGGGTAGCTCTAGTTTTTTTCCCTTCCTTTTATTCCCCCCCCCCAGTGTGTGCTGAGCCTGTGTGTGCTAGCACAGATTTTACCCTGCATTCTCTGGCACATGTAGGTATCACAACACCACTCTTGGAACTAAATATTTGGGTTTATTTCATTTTTGTTGAAAATTTTCCTAGAGAAAATAAGGACAGAACTTCTCAACTTAAAAAAAACACCCTACACAAGTCCTAAAAGTCACAGACACCTCCATGGTTGGAAAGTTTTACTCTTTGAGCTGTATTTTTGGGGTGAGGAGAAGGTAAGAGGGATCTAAGTGGAAAATCTCTTGATGTAGTAGGGCTATAGATTTCCTATTTAGGGCAACTTGTTCCCAGGAGATGTGTGGAGGGCACTCCCTGGTAGAGCCCACCTGTTAGGAACATGGAAAGACTCTGTGATCTTTCTGCCTAACTCTGGAGGAAATGTGAAATACCAGAAGAAATGTGACTTGGGTCCCACAGCTCCCTGGGTTACACCTTTGGACTGTTGAAGTTTTGCCAATAGAGTGAAAATTGTACAGATTCTTGTCCATCCAAGCTCGAGTTTTTAAAATCTCTTTCCTTTTCGCTCCTTTTGCTTTAAATATATGTGCTCTAATTTTCTGCACTTGGTTTGAATTTTGCTGTAGCAAATGGTGAGGATTAACAGACACTCCTTAGAAGATCTTCCTCATCAGCTGACAAGGGGAGTTCTGAAAAAAAGAGGTTGGAGCCAGGTGGGGGTTGGTCTCTTCTCCCAGGCCACCAGCAGCAGGACAAGAGGGCACAGCCTCAAGCTCTGCCAGGGGAGGGTTAGGTTGGAGATTAGGAAGAGATTTTTTTACAGAGAGAGTGCTCAGGCATTGGAATGTGCTGCCCAGGGAGGTGGTGGATTCACCATCCCTGGAGGTTTTCAAGCTGAGACTGGATGTAGCACTTAGTGCCATGGGCTAGTGACCACGGTAGGGTTGGACTTGATGATCTTGGAGGTCTTTTCCAATCTGGTTGATTCTATTCTATGAAAAGCACCAGGAATGTGTGTTAAATAAATATAATCTGTTAGAAATGGAGAAAATGGAATTTAAACCTTAAAATACTTCTTTTTTGGTGAAAAGATACTTTAGTATTTTGTCTTGGCTTAGTCATTCCAAGGAGTGAATTTTAAGCACCTCCTTGTGTCAGATCCCTCCCTTACACATGAGGAGAGTTCTGTGAATCAGCCTATGCTTAACCTTTCATGAAAACCTAATTGAGTGAGAACAACTGCTTCAATAATTCAGTGGCCTAAGTTATTCTTGGCTGGTGGAGCCCCAGCCTAGAGCAGTGCAAATGTTTGGGTGTCAAGCAAAATTGAGGCTTTTGTCTTCTTCTTTTGGTGAGGAATCTGATTAAAATCAGTGTTGAAAAAATGTGCAGGTTGTTTAAGAAGGAAAACAGATGAAATGTAAATGATTTCTGCCAATTTGGTCACTGCATATTCCTTCAGCCTCCAAACATGAGGTAGTTTTGGTGGTTTTGGTCAATCTGATTGGGTTTTGTCCTTTTTGTGCATGTGACCTTTGGTTCTTGTTAGGAGACATTGTGCTGTTTGTAGTGTTATTTCTCATAGTTCTATTCCAAATTTATTTGAAAGGTTAGGCTAATGAACATTAAATTTTATTGGTTAGTTAGCCCAAATATTTGCCTTTCTTTTTTTGGAAGAAAACTCAGCTTTTTTCCCTCTCACACCAATCCTTCCAGACAGTTTTTTTCCTTATCCCTTTGATCTTTTATTCCCGTTTCATTCCTCTGTTTACTTTCTTCCTTCTGTTTGTTCATTTCTGTTCACTTTTAGCCTCCAAATCCTTTGTATTTGTCATTGCTGTTGTTGCCAGTTGGTTTGGGGTTTGGAAATGGAACGTGATCCCATGCTACCACATCGGCTTTGTGAACTCTTGTTTCTCCCAAAGTGAAGAGTTCCAATGGTCCTGGAGGTCACTTACCTGTAGAATTCCTGGGCATTTCCTACTGGGGCTTGGCAAAGCTTTTAGTTCAGAGAATTGTCAAATGACTTGTGCTAATTCTGTGCTTTTCCAAACCATCTTAGTCCTTGGAGAAGTTTGTTTAATAATAGGAGCCTGTGACACCAGGAAAAGTGGGTGAAGCCAGGCCAGATCCACCCTCCAGGCTGAGAAGGAACATGAAGTTAAGGTCGCTGTGTTTAAGCAGCATACTCAATGCATTTATTACTGACTGAATGTGCTTTAGGGTTATCACCAATACAGAGACAGTTTTTTACTCTCTTAATAGAAGTAGAACATTCCTGCAGGTAATTAACCCTCGTGCTGAGCACTCTGGAGCTGAGAGACCAGAAAGAGAGGGATTGGAACAGAAAGTTCCAGCTGACTCAGCAAATATCCTCCTGGAAGCTTATTAAAGGTAATTCAATACCTATGGAATTAGATACATTATGAAAACATCTGTGCCTTGAGATCATCAGAGGATTACTGGAGTGGAAAGTATGATGTCCTCCAGCCTAACAGCTTAGAGTTGCAGAAGGATCTGTCAGAGTGAGAGATTTTTTTCATTTTTATATGTATTTTTACTGGAAGGAAGAGAGGAGGCACCTGATGCAGGTTGAGTTGTTCTGTGATATGATATAAAGCAACCTGTACTAGTTGCTTTATAGGCAACCCAGATGGTGGGAAGCATTTTGTAGCAGGAGAAGAAAACTTTCTTCTTAACAGTCTCTCTGAATTTAAGAGTTTTGAGTAGATACAGAGAGGGGGGGAAAGCCTCTTTGTTTGGTTTTGACAGCTGTTATTTCTCTGTCAAGATGCAAACTGCATTGGAGCAAAAACATTTGATAAAACTCAGTGTATGATTTTGGTCTCTGCACTCCTCTGCCTCCTCCACTGCTGCCTCCTCAGCTTAGATAAGATAAAAGCACTCACTGAGCACTGAGGCACTCAGAGTCTGGAAGCAAAGCAAAGTTTATGAGATCAGTGGAAGAGCAGGAGAGGAAAGATACAGAAATGAATGTCTTGTGATACTCAAGAAGGTTTGTATTATGAGATTTTGGCTGTTTCTAAAACTGACACCACCTCCTCCTCACTGTGAAACTTTGGTGTCTGCATGCAGAATGTGCATTAATGATTAGTAATTGATGATTAAAAGATGATGTCAGAGTCCCTCATTATAGCAGCACTATGTGTCCTGTTGCCACTTTCCAGGTTGGTGGGTTGGATGATACCCAGTGACTCCCTTTTAGTCCCACCTGTAGCAAAACCCTCTTAGCTCCTCCAGAACCAAGTTCTCCTGGAGGGAATCCAGTGCAGTGCATCTTCTTGCTCAGCTCTGGGTTGGCCAGAGCTGTGTGTTTTCCATTTCTGAAGTTTTTGTGCTGCCTGCCTGTAGAACTTGTGTTTGACCCTTCAAACACGTTTCCGGCCCACTGGAGACACACTCTGATTTGAGGCAGTGCTTATTCACCAAGAAAATCCTGGTAGCAAACACAGGAAGAGCTCTGCTTGGGAAAAGGCTTTTAGATCACTGGTAGTCCCTTGGGAATCTCTGACTTTTTGCACTAACAGTGGTGCCAATACTGTGATTTTTATTAAGAAAAACCTAATGGCTGTTCCCTTTTCCCCTCAACTGCCTGAGTATCTGACTCACAATGAAATGCCATATCATTACATGGAAACAAGGGGAAAAATAGCTGTGTTTGGAGAAGTTGGTTTTTTAGAGTATCCTGGCAGACTTTTAAGAGAGGCACAAGATATTTGTGTAAGTTTTGTTCACCTTGAAATACCTTTTGTTCAGTTATCATGATACAAATGTCTGGGTAACAAGGCAGCACAGAGTTTTACACTGCACAAGGTCATACAACATAATTACAACTGATAGTTATTGTTAAACAGTTAAAAGTTGTTAAACTGACCAGTAAAACAAGAGCTGTTTCACTCTGCTGTCCAGGGCTGCTTAGGTCATTATCCTTTTGTCTTGTATTGCTTCTTGACAATCCTTTGATATTTTGAAGTGTGTTGTTGTTTTTCCAAGCACTTTTTGATGGAAGGATTATTTCTGTGATACCTTTTTACTCTGCTCTAAGGTTCAATCCGTTTATTACATGAATCAATGCTAAAATACCTAAGGAATATTCTATAATACACATGATCTATGTAAATAAATTTTGTGGCAGGTACCCATAACAGGCCAAGAGCTAGAATAAACCAGAGTAAGGAACTCCCTCATACTGCAGGGTTTGCTGTTAGACCCTTCTTCTCAGCTAATTTCTCCTTCCAAACTCCCTGTCAGGAGGTGATGGATGCAGGAAAAGTGCATCCCCAGCAACCTGATTGCTGCAACTTAACTCCTCAATTTTGATACAGTGTTTGAAATTACCATGAATTTGCCTCAGGGTGAAACACATTAAACCAATCTGTGGTGTTGCTGCATGACATGGGAACCCCCTAATGTGATTTTTGGCACTGTATAAAACGAAGCAGCAAATGGAAAGGGGCAAAGCTTTTCCTTTGTGGACTCAAGGACGGGAGGGTTGGCTTAGCAGTGCAACATAATGACAAGGGATGTTGAGAAAACAGGTTTTCCCGTTCCCAAACTTGAAGAATACTTCAAAAACTGCCTGAGAAAGGAGTTGCTGACATAGATGGATGGTAAATCTAAATCCTGAGCTCCTTGTTTTTATGGCTCATAGCTTACAGGTGTCTTGAAACTGCAGAAAGGAATAAAAGAGCACCCCAAGTAAACATCCTTCAGTGCATGGGAAGATGACAGATTCTTTCTAATAAGATTTTCTGCTCTCCTGGAGGAAGACCATTTGTTAATAAAGCATTGGAGAATCCATTTTTAAGGGATTTAATAAAATATACACAGGCTGCCTTCCACTGCAGGAACTATTATTCCCCTGGGGAGAAAAAGTGACTGACTGGGGGCATTAATGGTTCTTCCTGTGATTCCTGGCATTGGATCTTGCTCCCATTTGCACTTTTTCAACCCAAAGTGAAATAATTTTTTATGAGGAACCTGCACTTGATTTCTAGCTCTTATGAGGCATATGTGTGTTCTATATTTTATTTATTTGTATTCAGTCAGGTCCATAAATCTCCTTGTTTTAGTGTCTGTCTGTACCATGGTACTGTGGCTTTGTGAATACTTTCCTGCCTACGAGAAAGTTTCCCTATCTAGCAAACTCCATTAATGGAAGAGGTAATAGCTGTTGTGTGAATTAAATGAATTGCTCCGTTCTTGCCAAAGATTTCCATGAATAATTCATAGATTTCCATCAAAAATCAGAGATTTGCTATTGTGGTGGTTGCTGTTGATGAGACAAGAAAGCTGGACCTGTTGTGGCCCAGGAGATACTGCCTGGAGGGACTGGGTAACCCACAAAGAGAAAAGATGTGTCCTTAAGAATTTGGAGGTTTTCTTCTGTATCTTTGCAGCTGAGTGTTAGTTTCACTTCTTTTCAATCTGAGAGAAATACAGTGGGATTGAGGGATGGAGGAATTTTTCAAATCTTGCCCTTTCCCAGATCATCGGCAGATTTTGGTTCCCTTCTGCCAAGAACACTTCCCAAGGGTGTGTTTGTGAGAAACACCAGTGGATTTCAGCAGCTGGGGTGGTAGGAGAGGAGAAAGTCAGGGGTGAGTGACCCTCAGAAGTGAAATCCTGGATAGCTTTATGAGTGTAAATGTCAGATTGAGCTATACCCCAAGCTCTCCTGCCTGTGTGACCTTACTGGGCTCCCTTTGCCATGCATGGCATGAGTTCAGCATGGATTGCTGAGTGGATGCCCAGGCAGACACCAGTTTCAAAGAAGGAAGAATGAAATCTGGAAAGCTAATAATAGTGTTCCAGCCCCTGACAGCTTTAACAGATCCCAAATGGATGTACTTAGAGCTGTAATACATTTGATTCTTTTCTTTACCAGAATTATCTCCATGTCATATCCAAGAACTGGGGCCCAGTGGCAGACTGGGATGGCAAGATGGACAGTCATTGCTCAGTCATAGGATTACAGCCTTTTATATCAAAAGAGATTACAGGCAGGATGCTGCCAGGAAATGACAGAGCTGCTAGGGAGGGGACAAACAGGAGGACAGACGCATTTAGGAGAGACGATTTATTCTGCAGTTACATCTGTAGAAACTGTTCCTACTGCTCATCACTTGCTGTCTCTCTGTTGGCTTGCTAATGGTGTCACATCAGTAGTAAAGCAGGTGTAATTCCCTGTGCAGAGGCTGGAACAAAGCTAGTGAAAATGCAGGAATAGCATAGTGTCTGTCCTCTCACGTTCCTCCAAAGGAACCAATCCAAATATTAATGTCAGAGAATGAGTTCAGGTCTTTAGTGCTGAGGGCATGAAACATGCAAAAGGTCTTATAACCAGTTGCCTATAAACTTGCAAGTGTTTTCTCTGCAAAGCCAAATGTGACAGCAATTAGTTGCCATTAGTTCTGCTTCACAGTAGCACTTAGACTGTATCTTTGGACATGGGACAGATGAATTTTGTAAGAGTCTAACCATTCAAGGGCCCAAGATCTTGGCTGGAGCACAGGGGAAAGGCAAGTGGGCTGGAGTTAGGGGATGCTGTGTCTCTTTGAGGAATGAACTGGGGCAAGTGCAAGTTCCAGATGGAGCAGTTCATATAGCCTGAAGCAAAATGCAGAGAAAGTCTTCATGAGTGGAGTTGAGGGAAGTACAGACAAATTAAGAGCACAGCCCTTATTACAGAGTCTGTGAGGTTAAAGTCTCTCTTTGTATGAAGCTCAGGATCTGCACAATAGTCAGTGACACACTGATGATCTCTGAACAGTAAAAGGGCTGAAATAAAGTCTTCAGTTGTGTCCATTGAACCAGATCTACTTGGTTCAGTCTGAAGTGTGTTGCTTGCCTTGCATTTGACTCGAGGGCAGTGCTGTGCACCATGAGACAAAGGTGCCAGGTGAAAAAGTGACTTTTTGCTTCCTTTTGATAAAACTCAGTGCAGAATTAATGCACTACATGACTGCTAACTGCACAGTGACCCCCACCCATCTGACTTCAGGTGCTGTGCTGATTGTAAACTTTGCTCTTTGCATTATTTGCACTCAGTGTGGAACAGGCTGATTTGCCTGCAGGATCTGAACATGTGCTGGTTTGGAGTGAAGTGTGCTCAGTTCAGAACTTGGCAGGTATAACAAAGCTGACAGGCTCTTCAGAAGCAGAAGAGGCTGTTGATAAATTCTCCATCAGTATTTCCTCCCTTCACTCCTCTATGTACATTTTAAAACATTGTGGAAATTTAAGATATAATTGTGTCAAAGTGATGTAGAATTTGTTTCCAGTCTTACTTAGGCATCTCTGACTTGGTAAGAAACAGGTCATTTTCATTTGGATGACTTCCAAATGCTTTGAGGAATTCTGGAAGATGCTCTTTAGTGGGCACTCTCAGAATTTTGCTTTGAGAACTCAGTGTTTCTAGTTAGCAAAATTAGAGGTCACTGTGTTTGCCAAGTGCTGCACAGCTGAGAAACAGTTATGATAGGGCAACTTGTGTTCATACATACAAACAGTGGATAATATAGCTCCACTAAAGTCTTTGTGTGCTTTACTGTACCAGCTCAAGTGATTGATGTGGGTTTCTGTTTGTTTTCAGATGTTGGACAAACTCAAGGATCGCTGGATACACACTGGTTTGTGGAAGAAACTGGAGCTGGTTAAGACAGTCATTGCAGAGCCTCAGGGAGGGGCAAAGAGTGACTTCGATGAGCTGCTGAAAATATACTATGATGCAATAAAATGTAAAGGAGAAAAAGGTTTGTTCTTCAGGCATACAAAGTAGTTGATGCAGACTCTAAGTTTAAAACGATGTATTCTTAAAGTGCTGAATTAGAATTAAGATATGGATAAGCAAATTAACTTCAGCTAATAAGCTGTTGTGATAAATGAGGAGGAGTAGCTGCTGTTTGTATTGAGGATACAGGGATGTACAGGGTGGTGCATGATCCCAGCAGTGGCTCTGGAAAGGCAATGAGGTGTGTGATAAAGAATAACAGTATGCAAAAAAATGGAGTGCAAAAGAAGGTTTAACATCTAAAATTTTGTTGTAGATATATATGATATAACATCACAGTGGTATTAATCAAAGTGGAGTTAATCTTATCCCTCTACCAAGAAATGTCTATTTTTTTGTCTTCTCCCCTTTCCCAGACTGACACAGTGAGTTATACTACATTATGTTTAGCTCTTTAGAAGATTTTGGTGAAACTTTCTTTTGCTGCTCAGTTTCTCCTTGGGAATGATTTGTATATTCCTTTCTGGCTTGTTGAAGATGGAGCTCTGCTGATAGCTGTGTGCAGAGGCAAAGTGAGTGAAGGGCTGGATTTCTGTGATGAGAACGCTCGGGCAGTGGTCACCATAGGGATTCCATTTCCAAATGTGAAGGACCTTCAGGTAGGACATCAATTCAGAGTTGGACTTAAAGCACCAAATAAACACGACATGTTTTCTCTCTGTGTTTTCCCTTGAACTGTTCTCCATCCCATTTGAATTCTGGGAGTTATCTCTGCACGGGTAAGAGGAGGAGCAGCACAGTGTGCACTCATTTATGTCATTCTAAATAAACACTTATCATGCTAGGTGTCAATTTTTGTCTGACATGGCTAGTGAAGGCTGTTGCTTTGTTAAAATGCTCATTCATTTCAGACTCTGCCAAGCAGCTGTACATGTTTCCATCTTCTTTTGCTTGTTTTCATGCCTTGAAACTTGTGTGATTGGTGCAGAAATGAAGGTACTTCCTGTGGTGAGGTGTTTGGTTGGGAAGGGCTAGGATAAATGCTAGGAAAATCCTGCTTTAAATAAAGCAATCAGGTTGTTTCAGGTGGAAGGAAAAGGTAGTTATAGTGTAAAATGATAGCATCATGTGGCAGTAATGATCACACACTAGGCCATTATTGATTGCAGTGAATCACCTTTGATGTAACTATGTGTGTGACACTTCCCACTTAGAGTGTGGAACTGTAAACCTTTTCCAAGCTTGTGCTGCTTTATTAGCTTGCAGTTTTGAGGCATAAATTTATGCCATAGCATAACCTCTTCCTGGATACTGAAGATGTTACTATTTTGAAAATTCAAACTTCACGTAACTTTGGGCAAAAACTTGTAAGTGCCTTCTAAAAATAGTATTTTGATGTGCCTCCAGCCAAATAAATTTGTAACTATTTGTGGTTTTCAGGAGGTGGTGAAAGCAGCATCCTGTTGCTTGCACTGCTGTGTAATTGCCCACATCAACACTTCCTTTCCTTTGGCTTCAACAGATCTGACAGACAGATGATGTTCCATTAGAGTAGGCACTTCATAGCCTAAGCCAGGCAGTCAGAAAGGCAAAGAAAGCCAATGAATATGGAAAAGTGGTTTTCTAGACTTTCTCCTTGATGAAAAAGAACATTTAGTGTTGGCTAATTTGTGATACTATTTGTTTCTAGTGGCCTGTGCATCCACTTAGGGAGTCACCCAGTTGCTGGTCATAGCCACTGTCACTGCTCTCTGTCTTCTGTGTTCCTTTTAGAACTCTTGGGGACTATTTTGTGAAGCTCAGAAACAAAGTGAAGTATCCCAGAATAAATAAACACCAGGAGCAGCTGAATTCTGGTTCTGAGCGATGCCAAATCAAACAAGAAAATCATAGGTTTGCACTTGAAAGGCCAAACAGACTCAGCTTTGGGTTTAGAGATGTGTTTTGAGCTTAAGTGAATGACCAAAGACTTCTTTGTTGTCTGCAGTGTGTGCCTAATTCCAGCCTTGCTGGAAAAAACCCACATCCTATAACGACCAGGAAGGTTGTGTTAGTGGTGCCTAGTGCAAAGTTCTTCCAATGTTTGCATAATTCCTTGGAGCACTTATTCAGCCACAACATTTTTTGTCTTACTGAGGTATAATACACTGCACTGTAGTAGAAAAACATTTACATTCACAGAATATTCAGCACTCCTCCTGGAGCTGGCAATGTTTTGTTTTAGGAGCATATGCTGACATGAGATTTTGGAACCCCTTGGTGTGTAGTATGGCTGGAACTTCACAATTTATTCCAAATGATTTCCTGAAAGTCAGTAGTTTTGGTTTCTAATTGAGAAGAATGTGCCATGGATGAATTATCTTCACAGTGGATTATGTTCCTGAAGGTTAAAATACTGTGTTTGATTTTTACCTTGAGTTCAACCAAACATGTCATATCACAGAACCTCAGGCACTACAGCACATTCTGATAACTAAATTAAACCAATCACTGTTGTGGTCATCTGTTTTTCTTAATTAGGCTGAAGAAAGCCTCTAAATTTTTTAGCAGGGGTAGAAACAGTAGCTGCCAAATTGCAAGCAGTGAAAGGTTTGAGTGTGTGTATTTCGAGCTGGGAATGCACAAAGCACTGCAGTGATCAATTGTGGATGAGAGAAGGGCAGGCAGCAGTCTCTCAGCATCAGATCTGCAGGGCAGTGCTCCTGGCAGAATGCTGGAGGAAATGGGGTTTGTTCTAAGTGTGTCTTTAAACTGTGTTTTGTTTTGCCCAAGGCTTTAGGTTTGTCAGATCCCCCCAAAAAATTCCAGATTAATGCACGTTCCTTTCACCAGCTGAGTTGCATGAAGGATAGAGTGGAGGAGAGTCACTGAATAACATGAGTTGGAAGATTTCTAGAAACATAAGGAGAGATACTAAGGAAATTGGGAGGATTAAGCATCTTTTCCAGCAGTGTGTCAGCTCAGTGAAGGACTTGGGATTCCCAAATGAAACAGTTAAAATGTACAGAATAGTTACGTTTGCTTTTCTGATGTAGCTGGTTAGTGTTTCTGTGGATTTTGTAGGCAAACTGGCTAAGCCCTGGAGGAGCTTGAGTTTGCAGCAGACATGAAATGCACAACACAGTGACACAAGTCAGGTTAGACTGACAGAGACACAGAACTGTGAGCACAGGAACATCTGTGGCTCTTACAGAGCAGTAGGTGCTCAGTACAGGTACAGAGGAAGAAACTGATAAGATGATTAACAATGACATTCCTTTAAAAATAGGAAATGCAAGTGATTAACAATTCCCTTGGAATATCCATGAGTTATATACTTCTGGGATTGGTTTAAATCACTAAGAAGTGCTCAGCCTCTCCATGAAAATACACTGGAATGTCTGCCTTTTGGGTTAATAACAGTCCCCCTAAGCCTCAATTCCATAACCCCTTACTCCTGCACAGAGCTCTTACTTGTGTGAGTAATCCCTTTAAGGCTTCTAGGACTGTGCACAGCCACAGGGGTTTGGAGAATTGTACCTTTGGAGAGCAATATTTTATGTTGGCAGCTTGATGTTGGCTCATCTCCACTAATATGACTTGTCTGTGATCAACCTGCTTTCTAAATATGTTTTATGATTTGTAAGTGGATGGAGTAACAGTAAGCTGCAATATTAGAGCACATAAATAACGTGGCAGAAAGAGATGTGTAATCCCACAGACATGTTCTCTGATGCTGACATACTGTTAATTAACTCCTCTTAGGTATTTTGAAGTGTGGAGCGTTTTTGATCCAGACATCAGTCTTGAGCAAGAAACTCCTTGTCAAGTGTGATGTGTAACAGCCAATTTTAGTTTCTCCATAGGTTTGTGCTAAATAGATGCCACAACTTCTGGTACCAAATGGCAAGTAACTGTGCTTCTGTGATTTACAGTGTTTCCTGTACAGGCTTTAAAGAGCATAATTTCATTTCACTTAACCATTTCAGGCATGCTGTGTCTTAGGTTCACTCCCATTCACAAAGAGAAGAGTCTAAAGCTCTTTGTCAGTGTAAAGGAGCAAGAAATGATTCAGGCTCAGAAGTGCCTTTGATAAAAACCAAGACTGATTTAAGGAAGAGGCCAAACCCCTAATTCTGTGTTACTGAGAGCAGTTTCATATTGCTGAAGAGTCAGGTTGCTAAAGCAAAATAATATAAAAGAAATGTTCAAGTATTGCTTAAAGCTCTTGGTACTCTCAATGGTAGAGTTTGGCTCGAGGAAAGGAGGAAAATTTATTTCAGAGCCAAAAATTACTTCTTTGGCTGTGACCAGGATTTCCTCTGCCCACCTCTGGGACCTGAAACTAGAGGTAGGAAAATCTGATTTTGGAGCCAAGTGTGACTTGTTTAGTTCAAGTCATAATTTACTGTTCTTACCTTGGGGACCTGAAAATAAAGCCACTCGCTCTGCAATGTTGATAATGGGCAGCTCTGAAGTGCAGGCACTAAGCTCTCCTTCCCACAGAGCATTTCTGCACTTCCACCTTTCCAGATGCTTTTGATCCTGGGACAGGAGAGTGTATTAATCATGGAACAGCCAAGAGAACTTGACCGAAATACAGAGGAAAATGCAGTCAAACTCTTTTACATCAGTAGATGTGCAAGGAAAATAAACTTGATAAGACTGAGGGATCTGGGCAGTGACATTGGTGATTTTGCCAATGATGGGAGTTACTTCCCTTGGCTGCTACAGGGTGAAGATTTTCTTTGTTGTTTCCTGTAGCAGAATTTGTAACATGATGGAACACATCACTTCAATTACCTTTTCCAGGGTTCTGTGTAACTTAATGACACACAGAGTTTGCAGCTCTGGCTGAAGTTTCTTCTTCCTTTCTCGAGGGCTCATCAAACTGAGGTATTTCTATCCTTTCAGAAGAATGGCATTTTTCCAGAGATTTAAGTGAATTTCTAGTCCTTGTGGCAGTTTTTAAGCCTCTGTGCTTTTTCTCCATTGAAAGGAGAAAGAATCTTGCGCTACATAAATTGGTTTGCTGAAATAATTAATTTCTCTTTTTGTGTATTCTAGGAAAAGAAAGATTTCTAAGGAAATTATTGGTGTTTTAGATGCTTAACCAGAGCTGAGAAATATCCCCTGCACTGTATTCATTTCATTTTAGCTTTGCATATTTTCAGTTCTTAATAAAACAGTATGGGCAAACTGGTATAGAAAATGAGGAAAAAAAATCTTGTATGTTTTATGGGAAGGTCATTGCTGTGTTTGTCTTTAGTAGAAGCTGAAAATTCCCCATGAAATTAAGAATCATTTTAGAGATATAAGACTTTTTTACTTCCTTCTTCATTCCAGTACTGTGAAAAAAAATGCATGTGTAAAGTGGGGAACAGAAAAGCATTTCTGTCAAGCATAGTCACCGTTATGCTGAAGAAACTCAGCATCCTTTTAATCCTGAAGTAGTAAGTTTTGAGTATTTTTACCTCTTTTGTGGGGTATTATTTATTGGATTTCCAAGAGAATTTGTGTCAATTCAGAAAAAAAAATGATTTTAGAGGTTTTATTTGTGGAGTAGCTGCCAAATGCTGTGGAATACAGCTAAGGACAGTACCATGTGAGTGCAGTGTAAGATGTAGGACTAGTGGATGGCATTTCTCCTCTGCTGGTACGAGGCTAATGTCAATATGTTGGCACAGATCACCGGAATCATCCCTGAATATATCCAGAAGTGAAGCCTTTGGATAAATAATCCAGCAAATCAAAACTTTTCCTTCACGTTTAAGAGTTTACTTTTCTGATCCATAAAAAATTTCCAAGTGATTTTCTTGTGTTTATCTTGTCCTTAGCAAGTAGTGGTGACCTTTAAGTTTTTACTTTCCTGTCAAAGTCTGTTGAAAGCTTTAAAAGTGAAGCTCTCACCTTGGGGATTTGTAGGCCTGACTGACACTTACACTTCCCTCACCGAGCTCAGGCAGCAGTGTTGGACCTCAAGGGAAGCTGTTTGATTTTTTTCACTTCTGCTTCACTGCAAATGGATTGAATTTTCTCTTCAGAGGAGAGTTTTGGTTGCATTAGATTTTAATCAAGTCACTTGTTCACAGTCCCTCCAAGCCTACAAGGCTGAGATGAGTAGATGGGCCTGGGGTGGATGTGCTACGAGATTTGTCAAACCGGCAAACTTCAGATCTCGGAGCTGCCACACGGTGTAGTTGACAATACTAAAAGTGTTCACTGGTTGCAACATTACATAAGCTTCCCATCCTTCTGACACTGGGATTGAGTGAGAATCCTGGGGAAGCATTTGGTCATAAAATACCTGGTGAGTTCAGACTAAGAGAAACAGCTTTGCAAGAAGCCAAAGGTGCTGGTTTGCTGCCCCAGAAGATGGTTCTGCCCAGTTGGTAGGATCTGATGGACTTTGCTGTGGGTTGTTTGGCTGTTCTTTTATGTAGATATATATGTGAGAGAGGGACTGTGTGTTAGGAGCTGCAGGGACAGGACAAGGGGCAATGGGTGCAAATTGAAAGAGCAGAAAGTTAAGTTAGATATTAGGATGTTTTTCCCTGTGAGGGTGGTGAGACTGGCACAGGGTGTCCAGGGAGGCTGTGGCTGCCCCAACCCTGGCAGTGTTTATTCCAGGTTGGATACAACCTTGAACAATCTGCTCTGGTGGGAGATGTCCCTGCCCAGGGCAGGGGTTGGGGTTGGATGATCTCCAAGCTCCATTCCAACCCCTTGACATAATATGATTCCATATTTCATATTTAAACTTTTGGGTTATGGAGAACCAACCCAGCATTGCTTTTCCATATATACATTCTCATTTACCACTTTTGTGACTTTTTTTTTCCTATTTCAGCAACTTTTTCTAGTGTTGCTTATCTTTTCCTTCACATTTCGTTTTGATCCCACAGATGCCCAATATCTTTCCACATCCCCTGTTTCCATGCAGCAGTCTGAAATCTAGAGCTGCAGGGATGTTGTTTCCTTATCTAAGTCAGTGTTATCCAAGGAAGGCAAATTTTCCAAGTGCACATAGAAATTTTCAGGCAGAAAAGGTCACCTGAATTATTTCTGTGTAACAGAACATCCTGATGATAATTGTGCAGTACAAAGTATTGATCATGTCTCAGAGTATATTGCTGTGCTCACAGTTTGGGGGTTGTGTTATTGCTTTTTTAAGGAAGTGCAGCATTTTTAGATGTGAAAGCAGAGAAGTGTTGTATTTGAGACCATATTTAGATATATGAGATGGTTAGAATGGCCTTAAGAAATGATTGTATTATCCAGAATCTAGTTTGATAAAAAATAGCTAATCAGCATTTTCTTATTTCATACTGTTTTGTGTATTGCCATTGCACTTGGAGCATTTAAACTCCTGCCAGAATATCTTTTTCCTGTGGGCCAATAACTTCAGACATTGTATTTGGACACAGCTTTGGTCTGCTGAGGAGTGAGGATGTTTGAAGCTTGTTCTGTGCCTCACCCAGGTCTTTACACTTGCATTATTTGCCCTAAACCTCACAGATTTGTTCCTGCTTTTGAAGTGAGGAGCAAAGTTAAATGCTGCACTGTCGAATGCTGTTTCTATTTAAGAATTTTCAGATGTAAAAGAGAAATGGGTTTTCATGTCTTTTACTTTCCTGCACTTAGCAACTTTTATGATTCCTTGGCGTTTGTCAGGAGGAAAGTAGATGGCAAGTGTGTTCCTGAAGAATGGTAATCATTGCTATTTCAGGTGGATCAGAGACTCTAAGCGGACACAGGAGATTTTTAGGACGGGAGATTTGCTTAAAAAACATTTTTATGTCTTTTTTGGGGATGGAAGTGGGGAGTGACCACCTGGTATTTTTTCTGCTTGTTTGTTTTTAAGAAGTGGAGAATTAGTACATGTTAAACATGAATGTGGCTTTTAAAAAATTTTTGGATGATGTGAGCAATGGGCTTTGTTTTCATTAGTAGTTTTCCTCTCATAAAACCAGAGAAACAAGTCCATGGGATGCCAGAGAACATTTATATCCATTTTCTGACTTTTATTTCCATGGAGGAGAGCGTGGGGAGGGAAGGGCATGGTTGGTGTTCCACCTGCACATATGTGCATGCACTGCCACAGGTCCAACTTTATTTGCTTTACTGCAGTTGTCTCTCCTTTAACCTGAGCTGTCACACACTGCCAAGTGCTGATGTGCAGAGAAATGCAGATTGAGATCAGTTCAGGGTAACTCCTCACAGAGTTGCCATTGCACCCATGGATTTCTGTTGTTTTAAAAAAGCAAAGTATTGCACTGCCTTTGGTTAAGTAATGCATTAGAAAAAATATCAGAACTTTGCCAGAGGAACTAAAACCAAACACAGTTTATTTTGCTGATTTAAATTGCCTCAAATTGAAGAATTTATCCTGTGGCTTAGCCCATTCAGCCCTCCTTTTGTGGTACTGGCACTGACCAATTTACAATTTGCAGCATTCTGATTAGTTTTTCTGTAGGAACAAATGGTTCATAAAAGATTGATATGTGTATCCCTTGCTGTTAAACACAGCCATGTGTTACTTTGGGATAAATCTGCCTCAGCCTGGTGTGTTCCTAAAAAGGCAAATGGTTTTGTGTGTGGATTTGAATGTTTTGGGGGTCAAAAACAAGCTCTAATTGGAGTTAGTCCTCTCAGCTCATGCCATGAACTAACTGATACAGTCCATGGGCATCACAATATGAATCCCTTTATGTATTTATATACCACTGGAATCCTGAATCATAGAATCATAGAATTTAGGGGTTGGAATGGACCTTAGAGATCATCTAGTCCCAACCCCCTGCCCTGGGCAGGGACAGCTCCTCACTAGATCAGGTTGCTCAAGGCTCATCCAGCCTGGCCTTAAAAACTAATGCCCTGGGCAACCTATGCCGGTGTCTCACCACCCTGAGAGTAAAAACCTTTTTCTCACATCCAACCTGGACTTTCCCTCTTCAGTTTGAACCCATTTCCCCTTGTCCTCTCACTGCAGTTCCTAACACAGAGTCCCTCTCTGGATCCCTTGTAGGCTCCCTTAAATAAGTCTGAATTTCTTTAGGTGAAGGAATGTTACCATAGGTAACTTTTTCTTGGTGTTTCATCAAACACTTACAATCTAATATCCCAAATGTTGTTTAACGTTGTTGTTGGCATTGAAGAAAAAACTTGTATTGCTGATTTCGATTCAAAAATACACCCAAAAATTCTTTCGAATCATAGCAAAAACTGCCTGAAAACATTTTCCCAAGCCATAAAAAAAAACCCCAAACATTTGTTCATGGCATTTCTTTCTTAGCTGCTGTTTCTCAGTTAATATTCCTGAGTGAAAGATGTCGAGGTAATTAAGCATTACAAGAAGGAGCAGTTAGCAGGTATAATGTTGTTCGACTTCAGCTAATGTGGATGTGACCATGACCTCCCAGATAGATCAAAGCCTAATCTGTCTGACAGCTACAGGATGGCAGAGCTTGCCACAGGCCTCGTGCTGCTGCCTGCCGAAGCTATTTGTCTGTAAAGCATGCCTGATAGCTAGGAGTATGTTTTTAAGGATGAACAGGTAGAAGTAAAAGGCTGTCTTTTGACATTTTAACTAATCCCTTCTAGCCTGTGGTTTGCTGCACATTTAGGATATTTGCTAGCAGGAGAGAGTGGCTTTTTCACATATGTAACATGTCATTTTGAATCGGGCGTTGATTTGATGGTTGGTAATGCAGGAGTTATACAATGAAATAGATTCTGATTGCATTAAAATGACATGCTCTGCCCTTTTACCTTCAGCAGGCTCCGGATGAAAGCTGAACTCTCAGCAATGTAACTTGTCATCTCCTGCTGAGACGTGATCATTTAAGTGAGAAAACAGAAGGTTTATTTGCTGTTAACCCTTTTAGAATGGAAGTGGGAAAGGGAAGTTTGCAAGGTGCATCACACATTGGGACCAGGAGAATTTGGGGGGCTGTATAATTTGGGCAATGAAATGGCACAAGCAGTAAACACACAGTGCTAATATCTATTAGAAGGATGTAAAAGTGATGTATTTTATTGAGCAGACCTCACTGCTTTGCATTCTGCTGTTACTTCTGTGGATTTGATGCACATAATTAAAAATATCATGATTTTTTTTCAGCATAAGACACATGGCTAGTTATTCTGTTAGTGTTTTGAACAGTTTGTTAGCAAAGTAGGAGACTTATAAAGATACATCTGTTCCAATTGGCCAAAATCTTAGTGCTAACAAATTCTTCACAAGAGAAAATGGTTATAAAACTTACCAGGACTAGAGGACAAATGTGCAGGATTTGTACAGGAGCATATTATTGCCATTGGTTATGTTCTAACAACTTCAGTGAATTTTCCAGCATCCTCCCTCATTTCCAATAGTGAGGAATACCCTTTTGTTTCTCCAGGTACTATTTCCATGTGTAGAAATGCACAGATATACCCAAATTCCTTCTTAAGGAGTGGTTTTAGTGTTCATAAACTGTTCAGAAGGAATCATCTTCCGTTTGGAAAATGACAAAGGAAACCTCACCTGCCAGTCAATAAATTCTGAGTGACTGGAGCAAATATTAAATCTGTGAAATCAAACTGAATTTACTTTCTGGCTGTAAAGATTGAATTTGTAAATTTGACAGGCAATTCAAAGGGCATAAGTACAAAAAATAAAATTTCTTATCCAAATGCAAGTTACCTGTCAGAAGAGGTTAGAAGTCTGCTGGTTTCTCTCCTGAAGCGTGTCCTTTCACTTGTCAGTTTAGAAAGGTTAATACTGTACAAAAGAGCAATGCAAAGACCCTTTTTCCTGTAGTTTTATGTTTGTTTAAAAAAAAAAAATAAAATTCAGACCTCCTCTGTGACTAACAGCAATGAATCCTGTGGATATGTGTTGGAGCAGTGTAGTTCAAATGCAAATTGGTGGTCCAAGTCAGAGCTTTGTACGTGTAGTTATCCGTGTGATTGGGAAGGGGAGGCAGATTTCTTTTGCAGCTGATTCCAGCTCTGCTTTTGAAACAGCTGGGAGAGTGTTTTTAGAACAGGGGAACGTGCTCCTCTCTGCCTTGCACTAACCCATGGCCTACAAGCCTTAGCTGCTGCCCTTGCTCCTCCTTAGCCAGGGAAATCTTTCCTGACCACAAAAGGTGATGCCAAGCTAGGAATTAGGGTTGGTATCTGGTTCTGATACTTTGGAGAGGCCACTCTATCTCTAATAAGATTTTTTTGGAGAGGGTGCTCAGGCATTGGAATGTGCTGCCCAGGGAGGTGGTGGATTCACCATCCCTGGAGGTTTTCAAGCTGAGACTGGATGTGGCACCTAGTGCCATGGGCTAGTGACCACAGTAGGGTTGGACTCGATGATCTTGGAGGTCTTTTCCAACCTGGTTGGTTCTATGATTCTATGATATTTGCTTTACCCTCCCTTGGGAAAAGCATAGTCTGGGCCCAGCAGCAGCCTA
Source organism: Acanthisitta chloris (assembly GCF_000695815.1). Taxonomy (NCBI): domain Eukaryota; kingdom Metazoa; phylum Chordata; class Aves; order Passeriformes; family Acanthisittidae; genus Acanthisitta; species Acanthisitta chloris. The sequence goes on from NW_008682671.1 coordinate 44,848, forward strand.
GGATTCAGTGTTCATGATAAAGGGAAGGATAGAGATCTTCATTGTGTCATTTCCTTTCAGGTGAGCCAACCAAACTGTGGTCTGGAGTCCATCTACTTGTATCTGGGGTTTTTTTGCCCTGTGTGAACAGCTTATCTTTCCCTTGCTGGCACAGAGATTTGTATGTGTGTGTGTGGTGCTTGTCATTAGATTGAAACTATCAGAACAGATCATTTCTAAGATTAATTTTATAAGGGTACAAGCCAGGAGTGGTTAGTATGCAAAATATAGAGTTGAGATACTGAAACACACTTGATATATTCTCCTATTTGATCAATGTTTGCTTGTTTTCCACTTTTAGAGTCTTTCCTTTTCGACATCATTAATAACACCAATGTTTTATGATTTCTTCCTTAGGTTGAATTAAAGAGGAAATACAATGACCAGCACAAAAGTACAAGAGGCCTTTTATCAGGGAGTCAGTGGTATGAAATTCAAGCTTATAGAGCTCTCAACCAAGCCCTGGGAAGGTGAGATAAACTCAACAGAATTAAAAATAGATGTATTTGTAGAATTGCTTTGTGAAATTTTTGAGGATTAATTCCTCACTGTTAACACAAAGGGGAGAAATAAGGCAAAAATCCTCATATTGCAGAAATTGTCTCCAGCTGCTCTGTGCTGGTAACTCTTGTTTTTAGCCTGTTCTGCCCTGGAAGCTCTTTGGTTTTCAGCCTATTGTGCATCTGAGCATTGTTATATTTCAGAGTGTTTGTTTTGCCTTCAGAATCCACTTCAGTTTGGTTGCACTTTCATTGCCTGTAGTGCAGATATCCAGAAAGGAAAACATTAGCAGAGACAAATAGTTCTTAAGCTTCTAAACCAAAGGAAAATTCTTGGGTCCTTTCAGATGCACTAATTGTTCACACTCTCAGTGGGCTCAGAACAGTTGCTTGATGTTTAGCCTACAAGTATTTTTGAAAGGGAGAAATAGCAGAGGGGTTTTCAGACCTTTGCAAAAGGTCAATTCAATTATTGTGCTCACTGATCTCTTTCCACATATAGAAGAAGTGGTACAGCTGCCTTTCCTGGATGGAAAAATTCCCCCAAATTTTATTAACAGGCTAGAATTAATTCATCCTTCTCCAACAAAATTTATCATCTACATAAAGATTTTAACTCTGTCATCCATATCCATCACAGATGCCTTGAATCAGTCATGGACACACAGAGAGGTACAGACACAGATTTATTGATGAGAAACATCAGCTGGAAGACTCTTGTTGTCTGAATTAGACCCAATAAAAATATGATGACAGAAAATGGAGAGAAATAGTAACATTAGTAAAATCTCATTGTGGATTTTGTTTACAGGTTTGATTCTGCTTTGGAATACAAGAGCATTAGTGAAAATTGCTTCAGAAAAAATCTCAGAGTTGTGGGAGGCTAATAGTAAGAAATTAATCTGAAGTTTTGTCATTGTGAAAGAAGTTTCAACTTCAATCTGGTTTTAGTGGAAATTGATTATTGTCTAATTTATCGATTGACTGGAATTACCCTGGTCTGAAATGGAGACAACTGACTTCCCTCCTGATGTAAATGTGTCAACTGTGTGCAGAAATTTAGTGCTGTTCCATTCTATGCAGTATGAAAAAGTGAGAAGTTGGAAGAAATCTATTTCTTACAGATTTTTGGTAGCTTTTCTTGTCACTGAGAGATTGAAATAAAATAAATACTTTTGTGGAGAACCAGCCTGGTCACTCCAGTCTGAGGTCCTGATACAGAAACACTTGTGCTTTCATGTGCATTTGTAAACATCAGCTTCAAAAAAATGTACATAAAACTCCTTATACCATGGGGAAAATAATCCTGAGCTATTACTGACAGATTCTTTTCCATATTTTATGTATATTTTCACTGTTCTCTAATGATTTTTTTCTGGCAGGCAGCATAGAAATCCAAATAATGCTAAAGATAATATCAACACATGAGAAAGTACTATTAGATGCTTTCTGTAGGCCTCTCACAGCTGAATTAGGAAGTCAACACTATTTGATCTGTAGCATCATTCATTCATGTAGGGATCTCAGAGCACCTTCCAGGAGCTGAAGGGGCTCAGGGAAGCTGCAGAGTGACCCTGGGTTAGGAGCTGCAGGGACAACAGGACAAGGAGGAATGGGGAGAAATTTAAAGAGGGAAAGTTAGATTAGGTATTAGGAAGTTTTTCCCTGTGAGGGTGGTGAGACAGTGGCACAGGTTGCCCAGGGAGTCTGTGGCTGCCCCAACCCTGGCAGTGTTTATTCCAGGTTGGTAAAGCCTTGAGCAACCTGCTCTGGTGGGAGATGTCCCTGCCCAGGGCAGGGGTTGGGGCTGGAGGATCTCTAAGCTCCATCCCAACCCCTTGACACACTATGAAACCATTCCCTTACTAAAGAGAGTTAGGAATAACCTGTGGGTTTTTTTTAATTGAACTGTTTTACACAGTAAATTGAACAACTGAAGGAAAATGAAGCTTCCATGACATCCATAACACTTTTTGGTGCATACAGTAGCATTTCGTGTATAATTTCGCATTTTCCAGCTGACTCACTGCAATCCCTGTTGCCTGATCCCCGTGGATTCTTACTCTGTGCCCTCTAATTACACACACACTCTTTTTTTTGCTGCTCCTTTGTAGGTGCATCAGGCACAGGAATGACTGGGGTGCTCTCATTTTAGTTGACGATCGGTTCCAGAACAACCCAAACAAATACATAATTGGTAAGCTGTAAATATCTCTCTGGGGAAGCTCCTAATGTTATACATAGTGAAAACTCATGATTAGATAAATATGTTTGTATAAACACAGGTGAGTAGGAAAAGTCATAATAAAATACATCCAGTGAGCACAAATTGAACCACCAAGTATGCAAAAAGGATTTTCTGTGGTTTTGTGCTGGGAAGAAATAACTGCAGATAAAATAAAACAGGTGATGGACACTAAGTTAAAAAAAAGAAAATTAAAAAAGAAATGCTTAGGAATGTGGTTTTGTCTTTTTTCCTGCCCTGTTTGGGTGGGATGGGCAAAGCTGAGGAGACCAGTCCATGCTCCACTGGAGTCAGCAGGTGGAGCTCAGCTGCTGCACTTGGAGTCCAACTGCTCCTCTGACCTGTCTGTACTGAAAACACAGCTTAATTACTGAAGTGAACAGAATTATTTCATAGAGTAATCTGTGTTCAAGATTTGGTAAGATTGCTTTCTCTAAAAAAACTTCACAGAAGAATCAAATCTCTGTTGTCATTTTAAATTGGTATTAAAAGAACATTTAAGTGGGTTTAAAAACACTTCCATGCATCAAGGGAGTGAGTTTTTAACCTCACTCTTCTGTTCCAACATTGTCTAAACAGTTGTGCTCACGATGTTGGTGTTTGATTAAATAAATGTAAAAATGGTATTCAGGTGCTATTTACTGATGGGAAATCCTTGGTATAAATGCTATCATTTCGTAGTGACACTTCTTTTTTTTTCTTAGGATTATCTAAGTGGATTCGTCAGCAAGTCGAGCACCACAGAAAGTTTGAGAATGCCCTTGAGTCCCTGCATGCCTTTGCTGTAAGGAACCAGAAAGGCAGTGACTGTCCCTCAGAGCACAACAGTGAACTCCTCCATGTGCCTCCAAAAGACCTGTCACAAGGCTCTGAACACGAGGCAACTATTCATCTGTCACCAGATGTTCCTGCTAAAAGTACAGAGCAAAATTTGCGTTCAGAAGGTAATTTTACTAAAACCATCAACTCAGTTAATCCTGCAGCAGCGAATCAGCCAAGTCACATCCAGGCAGCAGGGAAACAAAGTGTGTTCATTTCCTGTGGAAAACCTTCATTAGCAATTTGAGATGTGAAGTTGTCTCTTTTTTGGAAGAAACAAATGTGTTTTAAGATTACAGAAGGGCTTTGGTGGAAAATGATAATCATTCACAAATGTGTGTGAGCTGTGCTCAACAGACTGAAATTAATTGTCATTCCATCTGCTTGTCTTAAAACAGTTGGTAATGTTTGATGGGTTTGTAGCACCATCAAAAATGTTTTCACATCAGTTTCTTTTATCATTGGCAATTCTGAAGAGAATTTAAAATGTATTTGAAACATATAAAGATGAGAAGGATGGCAGGATGAGTGCTCTGGTTCAAGCTGCACCTGTAGTTTAGACAGTGCTCTGTGATCTCTAGTAACAGCTCCACAAGGAAATACCCATTCCTAAATTTTAGGAGGGCTTATGACTTCGTTTCAGGCAAGAAAGATGTGAATAAGATAAGAGCATAATAAGAAATTGCAAATCTAAAATCCAGTCATATCTAACTGTACATGTGCCTGTTAATCTAGTGGTTTAATTAAGACAATTCCTGTGCAAAGATAGCTGTAACATCTGGGCTTTTGTTTGTGTTGTTCCTAATGAGTGTCATCAGCCAGCTGCAAACTTGCTAAAGCTGTGGTGATTTTGGTGTGCTAAATAGTGTTAAGCAGTGGGGAAGGCATAGACAATTAATTCATGTTTTGTAATTTTTCACAGGTGGCCAGAAAGTTAGTGTAGAGAGTCATTCTCACCAGGCAAAACAAAGAAGAAAACATAAGAACCCCACAACCAAAGTGCCAACAGCTAAAATAGAGAGAGAAGAAAAGAATGGTTGGACTAATGCTGAGAGTATGGAAGGGAATTGCTGCACTAAACCACTGACTTCAACACCTTTGCCTGTAGCCCAGAACTGCAGGTCCACAGCTGGTAGCAAACAAGAGGATGTGGATGGGCCTAGTGAACTTGTTGACAGTGTAAATCAGTGCCAATCATTAACTGCAGAACTCAACCCAAGGGGACCAGAACCGTGTTTGGAAACAACTCATTTTTCAGTTCAAATGACTGAGGCCTCAGTTGCTGAAGGGTGTCCTGGTAAGCCACAGCTTCAAGCTGAGCCCTGCAGTGAGTTTCCCTCAGCAGGAGAGGAAGCTGAACTTTCAACAATAAATGTGTCTGCAGAAGCTGAAGATGAGGATGAGAGTATCTACTTCACTCCAGAACTCTATGATGCAGAACCAGAGGAAGAGAAAGCTGAACCACCGGTTCCAACCTGTAATGGAAATGAGAATTGGGTTGAATGTGGAAACTCCACAGTTGCTGATGAGCTTTTTGCAATCAACACTTCAGAAGCACTAAATGTGACTAAAAAACTGGTTGAGGATGATGGCAGGAGCACGAGGTCACATGGCATAGTGCAGAATGAGAGGAGTAAGGATAGTGCAGTGAATCCTCTAGAGATGGCTAGTGCAGTGGGAGCAGAGCAGAGAGCAGCTCAGGAGATGGACACCACAAAGCAGAGAATCAGTCTCTCCAGGTCACAGAACAAAGGTGTGTCATCTTTTCTACTGAGCAGTCGTAGCACATGGGGACAGTTTCTATAGTCAGAGTGAGCAGCTCTTACAACATTGTGCCATGGCAGAGCAGTGAGGGCTTTCTCCTCATTTAACAGAAGTTAGTCTCCATTTCTCCTTGTACTGTTTTGTTTCCCACTGTGGAAGTTATGCAACATGCAGTTTTCTGTAGGTACAATCAGATTCTTCTCCCTAACTGCATGGCAGAAGGACATCATGTCTGGGAATCCTAAACAGAAGCCCAAATAGGATCTGATTTGTCATTATCAGCTGAGGAGGTTTGGCCATTACAGATTTAATTAATCCATCATTAAATACAATCAGATAGTTGTGGTTTTCCTCAGAAAGCAAAACACACATATCAAATTAGGTTTTTCTGCATTTGCTGGGCGGGTTTTTTTATTAAATATATAGAACAGAACCTTTGCAGATCAAGTCATGATAGGTTGAGCCTAAATACCAAAAGAGATGTGTTCTTCAGTACTTTGTTTCCCTCAAATTTCTTATGTCAAAATATCAGGAGCTGTGTACTGTAGTGGTTGAACATTGGGATATTTGGTGATGATGTAAAGCTTCTTCAGAGGTCTTTATTTGTTTTCTATGTAAGTTCCTATAAGTTTTTCCTTTTTGAGAGGATCTTATTTCTTTGGGTCACACTGTGTATTCATACCAAACATGTTCTCATTTGTATGCCCTGCAGACACCTTTTACCTGCAAGATATACCAATGTAAATTTGTACATAAAGGTCTTTAAATATTCCTCTGTCTTTTTTTTTCAAGTATTTTAAATCTTTGTTTCACTTATTGCAATCAAAACAGCCAGAATTTTTCTATAATAAAACATACTGTGCCTGACTTCTCAGGAAAAGATTGTTCCTTTCCATCATGTATGAAAATAGAGGATTTTTACAGTCTTAAGATTGGTTCATAGGCATTTATATATATTGACTGAAAGCAGAGATGAAATTATTGACTGGTCATTTTCCAGCCAAGTTCATCTAAATAACTCTCTGACATCCATCTCTACACAGCTGTGAACGAGCTCCTAGCAGCAGGATTTAAATTGTGCCCTTTCTTTACACAATAAATGCATCTTTGTAAAATGACATACTCTGTTGGCAAGAACAGCAAGAACACTGTTGAGTTTCCTGAACTTGCAGGACTTGGTGTATGGCATTTGGGTGAATTTGTGCTGTATTGATGCCACCTAAGGCTCATGTGTTCTTGGTGTAGCTTTCCTGGTTTTCACTTGATTATTGGATACTGATGGATTTGAAGTAGTTGCTGGGGCAGAAGCAGCTACAGGACTGACAGCTATTTAACCATCTGACTCAGCTGAAGAGAAATATACTCAATTTAGGGTTAAATATCAGTTAATTTATTGTTTGCAACTGTTTTCTGGCCTAGCACTGTCCCCTATCCCCAGCAGTGCTGGGGCAGCCTGTGGCAGGTGGTTTGCAGCCACACTCAAGAGTTGATCAACTTGATCCTCAGGAGTCTCTAATAGCTCAGTTTTCTAAAAACAAATCTGAGCCAACCCACTCTTCATGCTTCTGTATGTCTACATAGATAACCGAAATCGCTTAAGCTTCGTGGCTTGTCTGCTCATCCCACACCCACTCTGTCTAGTTGTCTCTCAGAAGATTTGTCTGTCTTTAAATCCTTAACATTAAAAGGAAAAAAAAGAGGAAAATCCATCTTCCTTTCCTTATCTGGAGCAGATTGGTCCTTTCTTGATCTTGTGTTGCATCTTCCTTTGATTAGAAATCCCTTAAGACAAGCCCTTCCCCATGTCAAATACTTCACACTCAGTTACAAACCCCACAATTTATAGCAAATTTTCCTTCACTTTTCTTTTTAACATCTATATTAAAATATCAGCATTTGACCTACTGGATTCTATATTTTCTTGATAAATTTCTATCCACAAACACTCAAATCCAGAGGGAAAACTGATGATAATAATCTTTGTATTCCTG
>NW_008682671.1:52243-62687 GCF_000695815.1 Acanthisitta chloris
GACTGCTTCTTGTGGTGTAAAAACTGTATAAATTCACTCTTAATTTGTCTTTATGTCTAATTATTGTGGTGTTTAATATGTTAGTGGGAAGAATATTCTTTATAGTTAGTATTCCCAGAATTAAATGCTGCCTGCAAATAGGGAAGTGAAGTCAATGTACCAACTTCCCTAGAATTATTTCTTTGGTCTTCTCACATCTATAAAAGCTAAATTATTGACCAGTCTTTGATGTACTAGCTAGGTATGATCTCTTCTGTCTAAAATAATCATAAAATCTTGACTTTATTCAAGGGCTGAAAGTCCAGAGAAAGTGCAGGAGAAGAAAAGCTGCAGTTAGGCCAAGTGGCTCCACCCGAGAGAGAAAGGTACCTCAGATGGAACCAAGTCCATGTTTTAAGTGGCTGCTGTTGAGTGTCAAGGTGCAAGGGGAATAAGAAGGATTTCTTGTATCATATTTGAAGTGAGATAATCCAGATGAAACACTTTGGTTGCTAATTTTTAGGGCAGGATTTGCTAAATGTAAGAGCATAATCACACTGAAACTCACCAAGGGTTGGGCACTATCATCCTAGGCTAGTGCAAAATTCCAGGCAAACTGACAGCCTGGAGTGTTATAGACTATAAAACACCTGATATTTTGTCTGGCAGTGTTTCTATTTAAGTTAGGTTAAGCATTTTTAGTGTGGTGGATATTTTCATGATCAGCTAATATCGAGGATAAACATTGATTCAAATAGATTTCTCTGAGTATTCAAGTACTGTCTCTCTGGAGCAGTTTTGATGTATCTAGTTATATTTACATTTACATGCTGAAATCTGCAAACTGGTGTTTACATGAGTCTGTGTATTGTCTCGTTAGAAGGAAACACACAACCAGCCTTGCAAGGAAGGACTTTATTGTGTTGCCTGTGGAGCTGAAATACTGCCCAAAGCAGAGGGTAAGACTGATGGACCTGCCAATTGATTCAGGTTGGGAATGATGAGATTTCTAATCCTCCTTTTTACCTTCGCAATTTTGGATACTGGAGGGATCTTTTAGAATAATTGGTTCATTCCTCCACTGGATTTGGTACCTAAAATGATAAATGAGTTATTGGAAATGCACTGGAGAGCTGCAGAGAAATTTTTGGGGGGAGAAAGAGGAAATTGTCACAATAAGTACTTACAATAAGTTTCTCTGAAATATTTCTGTTGCTTGATTCAGTGATCCTGAGACACTGACCTGGCTTGGATTACAATGGGCATCTGACAGGTATTCAAGAGTTAACTGGAGGCAACTTCTGGCATTATGGGAAGCTGAGAGAAATTATTTGTAGCATAGTGGCCCATTCATTGGGGTTTGTTCCTCCTCAGGATTAGGTGTTAATTTGCTACTAGTTGCTGTGAGAAGTTTGGTAATATGTTGGCACAGTAACTCGGTGATTCTACTCTATGTTTAATATGCTTGCAAACCATATGAGTTGTTCTTCTATAGGTAACCTACCCTGTCTTAATTTAGGCTGGTGGTTAATCCTTGGTCGACACATTGTCTGAAATATGGATTAGATGTTTTTGGGGATTCTCTGTTTTTGTGAGGGACTTTGAATTGGGAAGGTCTAAAGGCTGCTAGTGGTAATAACAACTCTGCTACTTTTTAAAGTGCACTCCATCCTCAGGTTACTGGGCCATGTGTGGTAATGACCTAATTACAAGGTATTCTCATCAGTTACATGCAGAAACAATTAGACTTAGATGCTTAATGCTCTTAAACAATGTATAAAACATTGTCCTCCAGGAGAAGTTAGTGGGGATTTAACTGGCCCCAGGTTTTACATATCTGAAGGTAAGAAGAATTTGCTTTTGTTCGCCTTGCAAGTGTGTCTGAGGACCTTGAAACAAAGCCAGAATGCTACGTTTTTAGGAGGTGTTAGAAATGACATGGAGGTTGTGCAGTAGACACAGAGCAGAGTCCTGTTTCTTGTGCAGTCTTGTTTAGGGCAGCCCTTATGTTATGGGACACTTAAATGTCCCTTCCCCTTCTCTGTGTCTCTTCCACTGCCCTAAAAACTCATTAAGTCCTGAAACAAGCATGGAACTGGTGTCAAAGAAGTGTTATTAGCAAAAAAACCATGTCCTAACCCTCTCAAAGTCATGCTCTTCAGCCAGCAGTGAGACAGTCCAGGCCTGGCCCGCAGGAGCTGTGCCAGGGGCTCATCACTCCATGGTGTGATGTAGCTGAACTGGATGTCAGGGCACAAAGCTGGACCAGGTGTTTTCTGGATCAGATGAAATCAAGGAAAGACAAATCTCTTCCACAAACCAAACCTGAGGGACAGTGGTGAAGGAGGCCCAGGTGATGGAGGCCACTTGTTGTCTCTGTTCTCCCAGAGGAACCATACTGTGTGTCCTTCAAGACTTGTGTAATCTCATCAGTAGATTTTGATTCATTTCCTTAATCTTAACTCACCAGCACTGTCATATATTTGCAATTTGGTATCAAATCTGTGAAAGGGAATCACTATGTGTTAAATGAAAGCATTCTGAGTTACCTGAATGCCTGCAGTGACCAAGGTGGCTGTTGTCAGTGAGAAGTTTTATGCTGTCTAAACTGAATCTCAGATGCCAATTGATTGAGGAAAGCTTAAAATTCTGCCCCAGTTTGAAGAAAATGAAAAATAAATGGCTTTATTCAACGTAGATTAAAACTCACTGGTCGATTTGGGAGTAATAACAAGGGGAAAATTATCTGTTGAAAAGTTAATTTTGAACACATTAAAGATTTTAAAGAAGTCCTTCTTCCAGGGTCCTTGTGCAGCAATAGAAGTCTTTTCACTGGCTGCAGTGGGTATTGGATCAGGGCCTAAATTACCATCTTGTAAATGTGGAAAGTCTGCAGGATGGTTGAACAGTACTGTATTCAACCCCTGTGTGTATGCAAGTCTTACACCCCACTTTTGAAATTACAGGGGTTTGGATAAAAGCTTGCTGTGGTAATAGTGAACTGCAAATAGTCTGGAAACTCTTCAGAAATGCCAATGGAAGAAGTAAAGGATCCATTAATAACTGTGTGTGTAAGGCTGATGCCACTGCAGAGGAGGAGACTATGATGTTGGTCATCTCAGATGCTGCGAGTCTGAGTCACCTGAAAGAAACTCTGAAGGTTTATCAGATGCCACTGAAAAGTGAAGGTAAATCTTACTGATTACTGATAAATACCATCTAATATTTGTCAAGTGCTTTAGCTGTAAATGAAACACACCACCTTGTTTTCTTGCATTTCCCACAGATTGTTTTGGTTTTGGTAACATGTTTTTATCTCTTGGTTTATGTGTGAAATCTCCTCCTATGGAGAGGACCAGGCTGAGTCTCCTGTTCCACTACCTCTTACTCTCCAAAATAGCACTGTACAGGTTTGGCTGTTGCTTTTACTGGAAAGCATTTGTAAGCCAAGAGAAACACAGGAGCTTTCAAAAAGATCTTGTTTTTTTGTGTGTCAATAAGGTGTTGATTTTTGCTCACTTACTAATCCATAATTCTGACTTCATTTGCTGTGTGATCTCCATCTCAGTGTCTTCCTTCAGTGGATCTTTTGAAGAGGTATTTTGTTTAGCAATACTTTGTCACACCGTGGTGTGGTGGCTGAGTCTGTGCTCTTCTTCCACCCCTTTCCATTGCTCCTGTTAAATTTCTGTGACTGAAGGAAATCCAATATCCCACAATTCTTTACTGAATATGAATGAAATGCTCTGATCATTTGCTTTTTCCTTCAGGGATATCTTTCCATAGCTTGTGGAAAGGAACATTTTGCTTCTAAAGCGAATTAAATTTTTTTTCTTGAAGGAAAATAGCAAATCTTTCAATGATTGTGATGGGTTTGGTGTTCTCTAGCCAAGGGTGAATATATCAACCCCAGGAAATAGTTGAAACAAGCATAGAAATGATCCCACCATGGTGAAAGATGTTAGTGACAACTGTGAAGCAGGTCTTGGACCTTAGATAAATGAGGAAGGTTATTTAAAGCTTAGGAGAAGTTTGGCTGTTTTATGGAGTAAGGAAGCTGAAGTTTGCTGTCCAAGCATTTGGCTAGAAAACAGCTAAACAGCAAAACCTTGTGGGTCAGTGGGTTTGTCAGGAGACTGGAAATACAGTGGTACTTGGCCAAGAAAACATTCTATACACTTATTTTCTCTTAACTGTACCGTTCACAAGACTGACAGCCCTTGCCTTTGACCTTCTGGGAAGCTGATGGTAAGATTTTTCCTTTGAGATGCTATCATTGTGTCAGCCATCAAACTGAGAGAGAGAATTGTTTGACACACAAAGTGCCACGTGAAATTTACAGTTGACTGGAAGCAGGAAAACCTCCACTGGGCTCTGTGGAGCTCTGCACATTCACCCAAACACAGAAGATGGGTATCAGTTTCCCTTCACTCCCACATTTCTTGTGTCCTTATGTAGCATCCTGATCAAAAAGATAATGAGAACAGAGTCACGTTTCTTACAGCAAATTAAAATCCTTGAATTGGAGGGGTAAACCTGTGGCCTCTGTGGTTAAAGCAGAGCTCTGTAGGAGTGATGTGGTTGATAGGAAAAGATTCCAGGTGTCAGAGCATGGCATGTGGAGCCATTTAGCATTGTTCAGGGGACACAGACCAAAACTGAAGTACTTTGGTCCATATGTGGGCAATTCTGTCGCCCACCCAGTGGTGTTAGGATGGCAAAGTTAATAATATGTAATGTTTGCCACAAGGGCTCATTTTTGGGAGTTTCGAAGTCTGCAGAGGTTGCTGAGCATTCTGTACCATCTTACTTTCTGGCAAAATTAGAACATGGCATTTTGAATTGTGAAATGCTACTTGTGAATTTGATCTGTTTTAAAATCTCTCTTGATGCCTGTATAAAGCAATTTTTCTTTCTCTTTGAAAGACTTGCATGGCAGTTTGTCTTTAAATGCTGTTTGGAATGAGAAGGAATATTCTCTGACGAGTTACTTACAATGCAAGAGCTGTGTCACTCAGTCCATTTCTCCATGTCCTTTGGTAGGAGCTGAGGTTACTCATTTCCATGACAAAGTGCAGTCATGGGTAAGTCACATCAGTTTCTTTTATCTATGAAAATGATAAATATTCCAACACAATTGTTATAAAAGGCAGAATGAACATTTCTTTTATCTAGATACATTTTCTGTTTTCTACCACAGAGATTGGAAATTAGAGCTAAGAGCTGAGTTCAGGTCACTTAATAATAATAATTGTCCATTCCCAATTTATTGCAGTGTCTGATGAACAGAGATAGGAAAATAACATCCTTCCATGTCTTTCATGAAAGAAAAAGCACCCCAAAACTTATTTGCACAAGTGTTATAGACTTGAATTTTCAGACTTGTAGTTTTATGTTGGTTTTGGCACTTATAAAAAGTAGTTAATTAGGCACTGATGGATGAACGTGGACGAGGGCTGAAGAGTCAACAGGATGTAATGTATTGATAGGTATTGTATTTCTAACAGTGTCACCAAACTGAGTTCTCAATAGAATGCTTTGAAACCAAGATGAGAAAGCTCTGTGTATTTTTATTGTACCCTTAGTAATGCCTTAGTGTAAGATCAAGGCAGAGGGTGAGGCTCCATCCTGAATGAGCTGTGCAGGAAAGCCCAGGACACATCTGCATTTCCTGAATTTTCCTTCCTTTGTACTGTGGATCTAAATATAATTGAATTTAACGAGAGATTTTTGAGACTGAATCTTTGCCAGACACTGAACACAATCCTTATGTTGTGGCCTGTGTGTGTCATCATCATCTGTTGGACAAACTCATCACAGTCACTGTGTTGTCAAGCATTCTATGCCATGAATGTTGGGATTTCAAACACTATCATGAGATTTTCACAGTATTTTTAGCCTTGATTTCATATGAAAGATACTGCATTGTTGCAGTTTTGTCTTCTGACCAGTCTCTTTCTGTACACTTAAACCAAGGGAATCTTGCACTGCCAGGAAATCAGGAGCTTTGTGTTCCAGTCCTTTGTAGCTTCCCATGGGTGGCTGTGCACACCCAGCACTGTCAGCAGGTTCATTCCTACTGCAGCCAGGTAGGCAGTGCAAGGGGGACTGGTCCTTTCAGCCCAGGTGCATCAGGTGTGAATGTGGAACCATCTGGGATTAGCTTGAAAGTCTTGTGAGTTTATTACTGCAAAAACAAACAGGTGTTCTTAGCCTACCTGTCAATCGAACTTGTGTTTCTTACAGCTAAAAAGACACTTAATTGTTGCAGGTTTTCTGAGTGAGTCTCTTCCTTTCCTATCCTTTTCTTATATTCTATCTCTGTCCACTAGAAAGGAATATTGATAAACATCTAGGCCTGGAAGACCAACCTAGGCTAAAAACCCACATCTGGCTCTGGAGATTCATTGTGAGAGCTCCTGGCTTTCATAGAGAGACATCTAATCTCTTAATGCATGTCTTTGAACAAAGAGAGGCTTGGGGGAAAAAATATCCCATCCTCTTCAGCAGAGCTGTGAAACAATTGCCAGAACTGGCATCTCTGCTTTGAATCTGTAGCAAACCATGTCTTAGGACTAGATAAATGTTCCAGGTGACTTGAAATTGGGAGTTGTGGGGGTGAGGAAGGAAACTAATGATTTGGTTTTGTTTGTTTTGTGTGTGTGAAAATAATGTAGCTTGTTTAGAAAGGTAGGATGGACTGGGAATGGATGAGGGTAGAGGGAAATACAGCTTTAATTTCATCACCTCCTTGCTTTAAATCCAGTGGTTGTTGTTTTCTTGTCATTGGGGATATATCACCATAAGTGAAGACACATAGAGTGAGCCAAAGGAGTTGAAAATGATGATTTATTGCATGCTGTAATCTGCCAGAGCTCACACACATGCAGTAAAGTGAAGAAGCTGTGAGCAGCCAGTGTTAGCTCCCAGCTCTGTGTGGAACACACCATCCTGCTGGTGCTGAGCAAACCCTCGTGGAGACAAAATCAGCAGTGCAGTTTATGCTGCTGCCTCCCCTGTGTTAAATCACACACATTGTCAGGAGCTATCGTGTGTCATCCTAAATTGCTTTGTGTCATGTGCTGTCTGTAACTCAACTGCACTTGGTTCTGCAAGGCAAGGAATTGTTCATGGGATAGAAATCCCATTGCTGCAGCAGAGCCAGCTCAAAGCAGCATCCCTGCATTTAACAGCTCTTATTTACCTCGAGATTTACACATCGTTTCAGGAGGCAACTCTGTATTTTCATGGCTTAAATTTATGTTGGGAGCCACAAATTATCTTTTGTAGGATTTTAACCTGGTTTTTTATCAATGATTTCTACTGAAAATTAGGTTTTTAAATGTACTGCTCCATTCCTATAAATTCGATTGCATATGTTTCCCACTGACCTAGAAACCTCCGTTAACTTCGTCAGACCTGACATGAAATCAGTGGCACAGAAATTGCTGTTACCTCTGAAATCCCTTAATATAGATAAAATTTTTACATAGGTGATATGTAATATGTGTATAAATATACACTCTGTATTTGGATGTAATATATACTGTATAGAGATAAAATACATGTAAAAATAGAAGGAATATATATGATGTTGTTTTCTTGCAATTGGGAATATATTAATGTAAAAGAAGGGATGTAGAATGAGTCAAAGGGGTTAAAAATGATAATTTTTTTTACATGCTATAATCTGCCAGAGCAGATGGAATAATACATATTTCCATGTAATATGTATTAGATATATAGAGATAAATATGTGATACATATTTTATGCAATATTTATTAGCTATATAAAATAGATGTAAACATATATAATATGTATTTTGATGGGATATGTATTAGCTATATAAAGTAGGGGTAAACACGTAATATGTGTTTTAATGTCATATATATTAGATGTATAAAGTGTGGGTAAACATATGTAATATGTGTTTTAATGACATATATTTTAGCTATATAAAGTAAGGGTAAACATATGTTATATGTGTTTTGATGGAATATATATGAGCTATATAAAGTAGGGGTAAACACATGTAATATGTATTTTAATGACATATTTTAGCTATATAAAGTAGGGATAAACACATGTAATATGTATTTTAATGACATATATGTTAGCTGTATAAAGTAGGGATAAACACGTAATATGTATTTTAATGACATATATGTTAGCTGTATAAAGTAAGGATAAACACATGTAATATGTATTTTGATGTCTTCTATATTAGCTGTATAAAATAGATACAATAGATATTTTATATCCCTTAAAATACCCTCCATAATAGCATGTTATACACAGAATGTGTCTGTTAATTGTATGTGGTTTGTATTGCAGTTGTTTCTCTGAACTGCTCTAAAAAACACTACTTTGGAATTAGAGCACATGTTTTTGGTGCCGTGAACGCGGAGACCTCGTGCTGCTTTAAGATATAGCTTAGCTAATGTCCTAAATTATCTTTCATATGTTCCAAGGTACCTGAAACCAACAAATTACCACTTTAAACTTATTAAGGAGTGGTTGCTCTCACCGATTAGTCAGTCAGCTGTTGAGACAGTAGCTTTTTATATAACAGGATATTGTTTTGTTCAGCATGTTACCACATTTGGCAAACTTGTCCATCTTAATGCGCCTACCGGGAATACCAGTCTGACCTCAATCTGAGTAAAGCCGCGCTGGTGGCCGTGAGGGGGTGCTGGCAGGAGGTGCCACGGCCACTCTCCCAGACTGTATATTTGTCATCGCATGGTAATCAGATTCATCATTCTGTTTAATAAAGATTTCATCTGCCACGCGAATGCATAATCGGCTATGTCTGAGTGCCCGTCTTTTGTCTCGAGCAGATTGCTAAAACTGTATTAAGCATCATTAGACAAAAATGACGACCTTATTAATTTGTCCTTTATGTGTTTTTTCCAGCAGATTGGACCTCATTATTATGCAAACACAGTACACAGAGCGGCACCAGAAGTAGCTCATTAATGTTTCTTTCCCTTCGTACGTAACAGATTATTATTGTGAAGTG
Organism: Acanthisitta chloris; assembly: GCF_000695815.1. Taxonomy (NCBI): domain Eukaryota; kingdom Metazoa; phylum Chordata; class Aves; order Passeriformes; family Acanthisittidae; genus Acanthisitta; species Acanthisitta chloris. The sequence continues at coordinate 61,246 of NW_008682671.1, forward strand.
TGCATGAAATAATTGCTAATTACAGGCCTTAAATTGTACAGTGATTGGGGGGGGGTTGTTGTTTTTTTTTTTTTTTAGGAGCACTGTAGAAGGCCATCAGGAGCTACAGGTTAACGGTGCTGCAGCGAGTAAACCAGAGGGAGTGAATCACAAAACATGCATTTTATCACACATTTTCCTGCCTGTAAGGAGTAATTAGGACAGATATGGATTGCTCTGTAGTTACCTCTCACTACGCTGCTTATTGTAAAAGAAATGACTCCCAGCTGGCAAATCATTTAATAGATCTGTCTGCCCATGAAGAGAGGCAGAAGAGGCTGAACCCTGGGCTTGGAGGAAAAAAATCCACTCAGTTCTGCAAGGGTAAAGCTGCAGTTAGTGTGGGTTCCTTATTTACACACCACTACAATCTTGCAGATTTCCAAACACTCTTCTTTCTACCACGTTTTCCCAGCTACGTTTTGCATTTCCTACAGACTCTGCATTCGGTATAATTCTCCCTAAAATTTGTCAGCACGATGGAAATTACACGTTAGGATTTGGCATTCATCTGTAGTTTGACAACTTTGTGCTAAGTGTGTAATTGGTTTAAGCTGGTAGTGCCTCATACTTATCCATGGCACATCTTCTGTAATCTGTCTGCCACCGTAGCTGATAAGACTTGGCCACAACCGAAGTTTTTGCAGCGCTAGAAATAAAATCCTGATCCATTAAGGGTTTGCATGGATTTAGCTTTATAATCTGGTTTAGAAATTGTGAGTGGTCAGATCTTGGATCCAAGCTTTGTTGTCGAAAAGATGCCACGAAAACCATTACATCGGCTTAAATTTTCCTAGCCTTCCTTTTGTTGACAGCCTAACCTAAATGATAGAGTGACTATTTGTGAAGCAAAGTGTTTGTGACTGGCAATTGTTTGCTCCATACGAGCGTTGAAACAGATATCTGGGAGGGTTAGGAGGATAATAACATTCATCTGGCATTGCTTACGTTCAATAATTTGAGAGTCTAACTGCGTTTGGTTGATGTTAAAGAGTTGCCTGTGTCAGCTGATACCACCAGTTAAATGTGGTGGTGGCTTCATGCAGTACAAGTTAGACTAAATGGAACATGTGAGCTGTGAAATATTCTTTAAACACTTCCCATGCTATAGATCATTACTGAGTATTTATGAAGGACAGACCTCTATATCACTTCCAAAAGCTCAAAATGAGACTGCTCTGAGGAGGCCAAATTCTCTTTCCTGCACCGTTTGCTGTTGTGCTCAGGGATATTGACTTGATAAATCACTTTGATTGATACAAATTGCAAATAGTTGGTGTGGCATGGCAGAAATAAGTGTTTCCTTTACTTAGATTGTTTGAAGTGACTGGGAATACATTGCTAGGAACAGGCACAGCTGTGCTGGTAACAGAGAGGTTCTGGAACTGTGAGGATCATTTTCC
>NW_008682671.1:62709-93204 GCF_000695815.1 Acanthisitta chloris
CAGGTGTGTATGTAATCTGCTACCAGTGCATAGAAACTCCTTTCTCTAACAGCATGTGTAAGCATTGCAGCTAATTGTCAAATCAGGCTGCACAGCACTTGGATCCACAGTGGTTTGACACTAAACTGTCACTTCTTTTGGACAATTTTCCTTTACAATCCATGTTTTCCTGTTCCTGTGAAATGACATTTTCTGCTCTGCATTTTTTCCTTCCCTGCTGCTTTGATCTCAGCTGATCTGTTTAGTTACCAATTTTAATTAATGAATTGAAATCTATTCTTTTCAGTGTGTTTCATTGTATGTCCTATGAGAGGCTACACTCCCAGCACACCAACCCTGGAGCACTTGCATGAGGCTTGCTGAGAACTTTCAGGACCTAATGATGGTCTGGGAATATTGGAACTCACCTGAGTTTGTATCAGTGTATGAAAGGTTTTCTGTGATCCTCTGTACACGTTGTCAGAAGGGAAAAGCCAGAGATGACCTTGGAAAAGGTTTTTTGTGTTGCTTCTTTCTGCTGGTGCCAGAATCAGTTGTCTCCCAGGAATTCTCTGTCTGAATTGCTCTACTTGTGCTTGACACTGAATGTGGTTATTTGCACTTGGCCAGAGTGTGTTCATTCCTTCTGTCTCCGTGAGGAGATCCTCACTGTGCTCAGTGCTGAATAGTGTTTGCTGAAATGCAACTTTATGAAAGAACTGAAAATGTGTCAGCAAATGCCTCTATGGGTACTAGTGTTTGTCTTTGCTCAATCTTCCACGTGTTCATCATCACAGCCATGATATTCTTTGATAAGGCTGAAAGCTCTGGGTGTCAGGGACTGAATATTTGGTTCTTCAGTTACTTGAGAGCTATATTGAAGTGAAACTAAATCCTGTTTTGTGAGAAATACATGTCAACCTCTGCATGGTCTTGCAGTTCCTAGTGCTTTGGATCTCTTACTGGTTTAAGACATAGATCTTCCTTCTCTTGAATTATTGCACCAGGTACCAAAAAGTTACATATACAAATGCCTATTTCCATGGTCACTGACAAGAAGGGTAACTTCTAGCTAGTTAAGGAGTGTGTTGCCCTATAAACCCAGTACAAGGGGAGGTAAGAAACTGGCCTGTAAAGCACAGGAACAAGGCCAACCCCTAGATCATCAGATCCATTATTTCTCCCTGGTATTCTCATGATACAATTTATAGTCCTTACTCAATTTGATTTTTAAGTTCTAGAAGTACCACTTCTTCTCTTTCCATAGCTTAATTCTCATACATCACAGATGTCTTCATGCCTGTAAGGTGTCATTAGGAGGGTGAATAAGAAGATTCTGTGAAGTTTTCAGTAGGTTGACAACAGCAGCATTTGTCTCCTCTGCCAGAGCTGCCCCAAGTGTCAGAAGATGTTAGACACGGGTGACAAAGCTGGTCAGCAGAGGTGCAATCCACACGAGAGTGAGAGTGGCTGGGGGAAGCCAGTAAATGTAATAACATCTTGTTTTTCCCACCTGGAAATTTATCTTGGGCTGGGTTAGAGACAAGTGGTATAGCTTCTCTGAAGTATTGCAGGATGATTTCATAGCACCCGATACAACTCACCTTTACCAGGATGACCTTGTTGAGGATGGTTGGTGTTGGCAGAGAGACTATTGCCATTTAAATGTGGTGCTGGATCCATAATCTTGTGCCTCTCTCACTTCAGGACTGAACTAAAATGGACTAGTCTGGGAAGAATCCTGCCAGGCAGGTCTGTCTGTGGGGACTGCTGCAAAAATGGTCTAGTGAGACAACCTATGTGCAGCAGTGAAGGACTTGGTGCTCATAAATTAATTATTTTTTAAATTCAAGGTTGATCTTCCAAAGCCTCTTCATGTAGCTGTTTTTCCAATAGATTATATAAATGAAGCACTAATTAATCTCCTACCTCCCTGCTCATGCCTGCCAGAAAAATACTCTGCTAAATGACATGTCAGACTTATTTGAATTCCACTAGATTGAAATTTGCTTTAAAATCTGTTAGAATTTCTTTGAGTATTTTTGAGAGAGATTTAAAAATACAAGAACAAAAACTAGTGTTAGGCTTGCCCAGCATCCATTAGTGTTTTCTCAGAGTGCTGAGGCAGTCACAGCGCTGTGATTTATTGTCTGTGCAGTGCTGGTAGTGGAGTGATCGTTCATCAGACAAAGCCTGTGCTCACTGAAGCTGTGAGTGACAAGATGCAATCATTTCACTTGCTGCCTGATGCAAAACTGAAGTGTGGTTTAGATAAACTCAGGTGTCTTTGCAGGTGAAACTGGCTTGGAAGGAAAACCTGAGCTGGAAAGGTTCTGCCCTTCCCCTAGGTCTCAGTCTGTTCCTCATCTACACAAGGGCAACTCTGAGAATGTGCCTTGCAAAATGCATCTCTGGAATGGTTTGGGTGAAGAATATTGCCAGTTTTGTGGGATTATTTTTATACTGGCTTATTTCAGGCATCTGACTAGTGGTGCAATCCCACGAATGGTTTTTATCACTACGATGAGATCTGAGACGCGAAGAAGCAGAAAGTTACAGCCCTGATAGCTGATGCTTCAAAGTTATGGAAAATATCCAGTAGCAGCTGCTGAAATTCCAGATTCAACATTCCAATTGTTTTATATTCCAGTGAGCAGGCATTGTTGCAGGGCAGTATTTTATAGTGATTATGGAGCACACAGTGCAGCTGCCACTGACCCCTCCAGCAGCAGTAACAAAACCCTTCTTTGTTATCACTCTGGGAAATATCGTGGCCTTTGTGGGTGTGAATTTGAACCAGCATGGCAGTCATGCACAGGGAAATTAAAAACCCATTGACACGAGGCTAAATGTTGCATATTAATGATTATCTTAAGGTCTGTTTAAAAGTTGTGCTTCAGTGTATCTTGTTACGTAATTAAAGCAGTTAAAGCATCTAAACTTCTCACCATAAATTTTATATACTGAACTCTCCTTTCCTATAAATCTCTCTGCTATTATAAAATGTAAATCTCCAATCAAGGTAAGAACATTTGTAATTGAACTTTCCTTTCCTTCTCAAAGTGAGTGTACTTTCAAGTAGTTGGACACCAGGTTTACTAAGTGATAGCCATTTTTCACACCCTGAGAGCCAAGTGGCTGTAGTAGAATGAAAGAATCAGATTAGTTGCAGATGTTTTCTAGCTCAGATACCTCAGGGTTCTGTGAGCCATTCCTCCTTGCTAGGAAATTAGAATCAAATTGATTTATACAATGTGAATCATAGAACCATAGAATCAGCTGGGTTGGAAAAGACCTCCAAGATCATCGAGTCCAACCCTACTGTGGTCACTAGCCCATGGCGCTAAGGGCCACATCCAGTCTCAGCTTGAAAACCTCCAGGGATGGTGAATCCACCACCTCCCTGGGCAGCACATTCCAATGCCTGAGCACTCTCTCTATAAAAAATCTCTTCCTAATATCCAACCTAACCCTCCCCTGGCAGAGCTTGAGTCTGTGCCCTCTTGTCCTCCTAAAATCTCCAGGGTGTAGATCAGCCCATGCAGCCTGTGCTGTGCCCTGGACAGGGATACTCCCTGTAGTAGTTATGTCTGGCTTGCTCACTGCAGGAATTCTAGTTTGGGAACTTTTCTAGTTCTTAAATTGCAACCATACAGCAATAATATAAGGTAGGGGGAGTGGAAAGACAGACAATTACCACCATTCTTCCATATGTAATTTGTATATGGTCTTGGTTATTTTTATTGTTGAAGTTCATAGTTTCTTCCTCTTGATGGAACACAAAGATTTAGCCAAATTCTTTCCCTGAAGGAAGTGAAGCCAAGGATAAATTTGGTTTTTTCTCTTCTCTGAAAGGCTTGAAATAATAAGAATAAAAAGAATTGGCTAAGATTTTAAATGTTCCTGGTGTTTATAGATAGATGTGTGGCTGCACAAAGCTTTAGCCATGTCTTTCTTCAGGGGAGGAACAAAGCTCTCGGATAAACCACGACCTCAGCACATGTGAATTCACGTAACTCCTACGTGACTCCAAACTTATCTGAGCTCTGTCCTCCTATCTCCTGGTTCCTAGGTGGAAAAGAACCTTCTGTTTATGTTCAGCTTGTGTTCATTAGGTGCTTTGGTGAGGTTCAAGTTTAGACAGCAGCACATGCTGTTATTGCTTCGGGGATGTGTCGGTTTCTGCCATTTAGCTGCTCCTATGGGTTGTTTTTCAAGACATCAGAATTTAAAAATAATGAATGTTTTCCTGCTAATTGACAGAGAATCTCCCATATGTATGTCAGACCTCTCATACGTGGGGTTTTTTGTTAATACAGTGTGGAAAATGGTGGGTTTAGCTGAAGATAGAAGCAAAGAACTGTTCTTGGGCAGTTCTGACATGGAAGTTTTCTCTTTTATAAACCTCAGCTGCAGTTCACACTTGTGGAAACTCTAAGTGTCCCTCTTATTTTTAACAGCAGCCTAGGGTATGGTTGAAAGAGGCATATTTCCATTTTGGCTTTTGTTTGAGCAGCTTCCAAAACATCATTCTCCATTTTTTTTTCCCTTTTCTGGAAGACTTGCCAAGTCTAGCTCAGATTAAGTTTCTTTGTTAGATTTGTTCTTTTAAGCATCTGGATCAGAAATTGTATCCCATGCTCTGTAGTAATGAAACATTTGGAAATCATCGGAGAGATCCTAGTAAGCCATGATAGCACTGTGCATTCCTTTTTTAAAGGAAGAAATATGTAGCTTAAAGAGTAGTTTAGGGTGGTTTTTTAGGGGTTATTTTGTTTGAACCACCTTACCAAGAGCTTACACCTCATTCTTTGAGACGCAAACAGGTGTTCTTATCTCTTAAACTCTTGTCATCCCTTTTATCACTGTATGATACTGATTGGTGCATATCTCTTCCATGCCAAATTGTAACATTCCATGATCTTTATGGCTGGAAAAATAAATAAATAAAGGTTATTTTTATTGTAACTCATAAAGCCACGAGCTGAGGAATGACTGGGTTTGGTTTCTCTGATGCATTGTACTACTTATGCTTTTTAAAAGATGAATCCAAAGTGTATGTGCAAGTTCATCAACGGAGCTAAAAACCCCCTGTTTTATTAGTTTAAAATGAATCATTAGAGTTTATAGTAATAGAGAAAATGTTTTTCTCATGTCATAAACGTGAGAGGCATTGCATAAAGTCAGGCTGCTCATATTATGCTTTCAGTATAAATTTTATTGAGGCATAGTTTGCTGAAGAGAAACAGATCTGAACTGAACTGGTAAAGAACTGGCACATCCTCTTCGTTAGCTGGAAAGCTGCAGGACTGAAGAAATGTTTGTTGATGAATCCAGCCCCTCAGAAAGGATGGGGAAACGAGAAGGCACTTGGGGAATTTGGAAAGGAATAGGTATGTTTTGCATTACTTTTTAGGCAAATGTATTTATTCCCTGAAAAGAATTAGTGCTGTAGCCAAAGCACTCATTGCATCCCCCCCAGTCTGCTGTCCACATGATCAGCTGGGATTAGGCACCAAGCTGGATTGTGGGTGTTTGGGGCAATGCAGATGTCTGAATGCTAATGAGTAGTTCTTGAGCTTTTATTAATTGATTTCCTGATTATTTACTTGCTTTGAAAGTCATGCAAAGCAGTAAGAGAGCTGCCATGAGTAGAACCAGAATGTTGCCTTTCTTATGGTAAGATTTCATCTCTCAGCTGATAAAACAGAGCCCAAATACAAACCACTCGTTGCTTTGGATTTTGTTCTGAATGTCACTTTCAGGGAGTGAGTCAGAGCCAATTTTCTCTTCAAGAGAGTGGAATTTACTCCTGGTCTCTTTTAAACTTGTGTTATCTACTGCACTTTGCTATGTGGTGTCTTGTAAAATTCCTTCCTCTGCAGTTTGCATTTCAGCCTTTATGTCAGAAACATTTAGCCTGGCTGGAGAGACACTGGCATGGTTGGGAATCAAAGGGGACAAGTCAAGGCACTTGTCAGCAGTACAGATTTGTCCTTCATCAGGAAGTTTATTGAGCTGCATTCAGGGAAATCACTGGTTTGGCATTGGCTGCCATAGACTTTTTGCCGCTGTGTTCAATAGCCTTAAAAAAGAATTTGGAATAATCTGTGTGTATGAATAATCAATTTCCTCCTTGGGATATGCATCAGGCTTGAGGTCTCATGGATTAACTGGTTTCCCTGGCACTGGAGATACTTTGTGCACCGGAGTTGTTTCTCTGATTGCCAAATCCTGTGCTGAGTTGGGTTGGGTTTGGTTTTAAAGGCTGATTTCTGCCCCTCTTCTGTGCCACTCAGTATGATGTATTTTTTCCTCTTTCTCCCAGATTTTGGGCCTGTTTTGCTCTCTTGTGAATGTCCCTGGATTGATGGAGGAGAAAGTAGTGTGGATGGTTGTACAGTACATCAGGAGCAGGAAAAAGCAGATGGCTGCTGTGTTAATGGGCCTTCTCCATTTGATCTCACAGGGAGAGAGACCTTTTCATTGTCACAACTTCTCAAAGCTCATTGATTTTTCATTCTAGCAGGATTTGTTTGCTTTTGAATCACTGCTGTGCTGTTATCATTAGATGCTGAACCTTTCACTGGGCTGCACATTTCACTAGTTTTTTCATACTTGCTCTTTTAGGATTCCTGCACAGAACTTCTGCTTTTCCCCTTTGCTCTGAGAACACTCATTAGATTCTAAATAAACCAGGCACAGTCAATCTTTTTTTTATTGCTTAAAATAATCGAAATGCAGTGTGCTATTTTACAGTTTTAGATCAGCACTCCAAAATATTAAAATACAAATTTCCCAGAACAATTTTGCTTTCTAATTCAGTTGCTATGTTTTATAATATACCATTTCCCCCCCCCCCAAAAAAAATCTTTTAAAAAGCATTTTCTTTTCATTTAAACAACCCAAAAGCCATGAAAAGATACTCTGGATGAAACATTAACCATGTTGTAGAGCATTATCCAAGTTCTTCATCCTCTTCTGAAGGAAACCAGGATGAAATGCCTTGAGATCAAGGTTGCAAAACTGCACCAAGTTTTCTGAATCCACGTGCTTAAGCAGGAACAGCTGCACTGATGTATTGCTTCTTTTTGAATTAGTTGAACCCACTTCCTCCACTCTATCCTTCCTTCTGGTCTGGAGCCAGAAAATACGAATATAAGGATTTAATAGAGGTTCTTGTTTACTTACTTTTGCATTTGGGTTTGTGGCACAAATTCGTCGCACTCAAGTGCAATTTTTCTCTTCTCTCTTTATCATCTTATTACTAATAGTTCAATAATAAACTGAATCCTGATCCTTCAGAGCTTTGTTTTCTGCAGTTGGCTCCTGGCATCAGCCAAGCTCTTCCTTAGAGCCATTCCTCTGCTTTGTGGCTGTGTTGGCACAGTCCTGTTCCTGGCACAGGAGGGTTCTCCACCAATTGTGTGGTTGGATTCAAGGTGATTGCTTGTCACTAAAGATGCTGTTGCTTTTGGGTTTGGCACAAGCTGGGAATGTCAGCCCTAGTACTCATTTGTCATCACTGAAGTGGAGGGTGAATCTCCCTTCATGGCTCTGTGTTTCAGTGGATGACTCTCAGCTCCGTTGGGTTTATGTTGTCAAAACTTAATCTGCATCAGAACCTGGAAAGGAGTTGGTTTGGAAAGGAGGTGGGAGCAGTGTTCTTCTGCACAAGAGCCTGAATATCAGTCATGCTGATGCCTCATGGCATGCTAAGGAAAAAAGTTGAGACATTAGCATTTAAAAGACACTCAATATTAAACCTTAACTAACACACTAGACCCCTGAAAAGCTAAAAAAATAGTCCAGATCTACCTTGGCTCTATGGCTGTTGTACCTATTAATGATTTTTTTTTAGATTTTTTTGTGAAGAGATGAAATGCCATGCATAGATAATACCAAAAGCTTGTGGTGGTTGAAGTGTTTAACATTACCTCCGATCAACCTTTGCCCACTGGTGTGAATTAGAGTGTGGGACAAAAGGTCTCCATGGCATTTTATAGCAGGGACAGTTCTCATAACCTCCAACAAACTGTTGAAATGCTCTGTAAGAACTACTTCCTAAAGTCCAAGAGTGTGTATATGCATCGAGTAGAACCAGTGTCATGGTGAAAATACCATGGGGATACCTGTGTAGGTTTTGGGGCTTAGGGAATAAACATTTTCTAATTCACAAATGGTGACTGAGGTAGAAAATGCTTTGAATGAGTAATATTTGCCAACAAATGTATAAATTGCTGCTTATCTTGTCTCACATCCCATTAAAAGCTCTTTCCTCGAATCTAGTGATCAGAATTTATGGGAATCTCTGTTTCCATGTTAATATTTTGTAGGTATAAAGGAGGAAATATGCCTGATGATATTAATTTGCTGTTAACTAATATAGTACAACATCAGGAACTGGCAGTTAATCTATCAAACTCGTGCCATGACATCTTACTTGTTGTTTTAATATGTTAGAAGCATGAAATGTGTTTTTCAGGTATGTTTTACATTTGCACCAGGTAATGGAAAGTACTATATATTACGTGCTTGTGCCCCAGAGGAAACTTTTAAACAAAAATAATTGAATGCAGTAAATCATGCCCTGCCTTCCTTCTGCTCTGCCTTCTGCATTGTGTCCTTGAGTTCAGACTTATAGGGAGCCTTGTTGGCAGTGACAGAATCAATGTGCTGGTGCAAGGCACCACTGCCCTGGCCCACCATATGTTTGCTTTATGTTACAAGATTGAAGAATAAAAGAGAGAGAAAATTAAACCATTTCTTCCATAAGTGACTTCTTTCCCCCCCTCCCCTTAAGATTTAGAGTCTTATTACAGGTTGCTGTTACTATCGGTAGTAAGACTATAGTTTTTCAATAATTAGGAACATCCACAAGCTAATAAATCTGTCCTGAAATTTTCATTTGGTCGTGGAGGTTGTATAAGTTTGTATTTAACTGTGTCTGTGCATAGCTGATTTATCAGGTGTTTATTTTCATAAGTTTTCATCAGACACAGTGCTGAGATGATTTGATGCACAGTAGGTTTAATAACTTAAATGCTTAGATTATTATTCCTGTTTGGTGTATGGTTTATTTGCTCCCTTATCAAACGCTAATCTTAAAGACTTCCTTGTGCTGTGAATATGCAACTGGGTTTAGTTGCTCCTTAGCAAGTATGAAAATCTCATAAGTTGTAGAATCACAGCATCTGGTACAACACCAGGAGAGGTTTAGGTTGGATATTAGGAAGAGATTTTTTAGGGAGAGGGTGATCAGTCATTGGAATGTGCTGCCCAGGGAGGTGGTGGATTCACCATCCCTGGAGGTTTTCAAGCTGAGACTGGATGTGGCACCTAGTGCCATGGTCTAGTGACCACGGGAGGGTTGGACTGGATGATCTTGGAGGTCTTTTCCAACCCAGCCGATTCTATGACTCTATGTGGTGAATATAAGCTTAAATATAGTAAATATTACCCTCTTTTTGTAAATTCAGTATACCCTTTGATCAATCTGTGGCCACTTGGGTTTCTCAATAGGAGTTTCGCTGCTTTAAAAGTGATGATATGTTGTACTGAAAGTTTCTGAGAATCTATAAATGGAAGAGTTTTAGAAAGAAGCACTGGTATGGATTATAAGTAATCCAGTAAAAATAAATGTAGCCCAGGCTTGCAGGCCTGGTTCATCCAGCTCCTTTCCCCACCCGGGTGTTTGTTTAGCAGGAAGACATGATGAGAGAGGAATTTCACTCCAAGCTGGTTGGACAAGTCCAGTGTCATGTTGTTTCAGTGCCAGCAGCACTCATGCTTTGTTGTAAACCATTGCTTCTAAATGCCTTAAATCACAACTGGAGACAGTTATTGATCTCTCAACACAATGAGTCCTGTACTGTAAGTGGGTTTGTAGCTTCTCTGTGCTTTTATCTTCTAAAACTACAGATACTGTACAAATGCTGTGATTCTGATAATATTCTGATAAAACTCCGCTGATTTAAATCTGGTTTGGAATCTTCTCCTTTGCAGAGGTCTATTAAAAAAACCATCAATCTCAGCTAAAGTCCTACTTAGCTTAGAATTCAAACTATCACCAGCAGACCCAAACATGGTAGCTGAAACCAATTGCAAACAGATGGGATTTTCTTCTTCTGATTGGCCATGTGTTGCCATAGGAAAAAAATGAAAAATCCAGTCAAAACATAACTCATCTCAAGGATATGACCTTGATAGTTCTTGACTACTAGATGGAATTTTTTTCAGAGCTAACATATAGAATATTTCAGATACTCCCTAAGAATGGCAGGTGTTTGTAAACTAAGGGTATAATGTTTGGTGAGGAAGTTCAGAGGGAAAATAGAGCTTTGGCAAAATAAAGGCCACAAAAACACCACCAGAGCCTCTGCCATCGACACAGAAAGGACAGAACTGGTGTAAGGTGAAGATGAATCATGCAAAGCCTTTCTGCTGGGCATTCCTTCATGGAAATGAATACTAACTGTAAGTGTCTGAACAATGTAAATCACACTTGCACTTGGAAAACCTCTCCAAATACAAACTTGCTCTATTTCCAATAGGCTGGGAAGTTTATGGCTTTAAAATGTGCAGTTTTATGTGACTTCATTTAAGAATAGTTCATATTCACTTACTTTTTAGACCTTAAATTCCCATATACACATCTCTCTGATTATGTGTAATGGTTAAAGAGCTAAAAATTGCTGTTGCTGTATAGAAATATACATTAAACACTTGTAAAGGTACAGGGACTTACAATGCTGTAAGTGCATGTGTTGTATCTTTAATCTATAGGATGTATAAATACGTGAAAAGGGTTAGGACTTGTCTGATTTGTCTAGCTAGACAATTGATATCTCTATATAACTTCTATCATGCATATATTTACCAATCTGTGATCCCTATTCATGTACATATCACACAGATACCCAGTGTTCACAGATGGAATATTCTGCATTGCTTCTCTTGTCATCTCTAACACTGGTACCTGGTGCTCCAGAATGTTTTTAATTGCATTACACATTTGAAACTTGTCATAGGACAAAATCCATACCTTGGCAAATCCATTTAGCCTCGATTTTAAACACTCTTCACAGCATTTGGAAATGGATTGTACCTTGGGGACCACCTCAATGGGCTTTGGATGGATTAATAACAGAACATGCAAAGTAAGTTGACAGTAAAACTTTCACTGGTGTTTGGCTGAGCTCATGTAAATATGATACTGATGAAGTGTGACTAAATCCCTAGTTAAAAACTTAAACTCCTTTTGTGTAGAAGTTTAAGGTTATTATGTAGAGCTATTATGCATGCAGAAAGTAATTGAGTAGTTTTCCCAGTGGAGGTTTATATATGATATCCAGGGGGTTCTGCTTAGTTTAAAGTCTATTAAAACTATGTTCCAGCAACATTGAATGTATTGTTGAAAGTATCAATGAACTTCATAGTTCAGTTCATCATTTTCTTCTTAACTTGCCCTATTTTGCCTCCTTGATAGAACTGTTAGTTGTCTGAAAACACATTTAGAAGTATTCATTATGATTAGGACATTTTCAAGCAGGTTTCTTAAGCAGCTTTGAAAAATCCCTGTTTAAAGCAGGTTCTACAGGTATAATTGTGCAGAATGTTTCCTTTTTCCATGGCAAACCCTTCTGGTTTGAAGCAAACTTTGTAAATGTTATATTTTCATTGCTCTCTTGGGACAGTCACCACTTATGTTTTCTTTTCTTAGGTTATCTCATTTGAAAGTTCATTGTATTGGTATAGTTTATGTTGAGCTATAGGATGCAGTAATTTAAAACAACTAGTAGAATACATTCCCAGGAAATGCCTTTTTTTTTTTTTTTTTTTTTGGTAATTAGATTTTAAAAACTTCTGTCTTTCCAGTTTCCTGGAGTGTATTGGTCTCTGCATGAATAGTAAATCTGAGGGATGTATTTAGACACTTTTCAAAGGAGAATTAGACAAAAATCTGGTTCAGTACTTCTCTTTGAAAAGAAAAAACCCCTCTGATCTGCTAGAATTGCATGAAACTTCTTTAGACATGTTTAGGATTTGCATGTGTTGTACTTGCTTATGTCTTATGGTGTGTACAGACTTTATAGTTTGACGACTGAGCAAGTGATTGGGGTGGTTTGGAAGAAAAGTGGTATTTGCACAGAAGGCAAAACTGGGAGAAGAATCCATCAGTCAGATAAATCTCTGAAGGGTGTGAGTAGTCAGACATACTAGTTTGGCCCCCAATAAAGAGACAAGATCAAATATAATTAGACCATCTTTGTCAAATGTTTGTCAGTGTAAAATCTCCACTGAAAGATTCCAGAGGCTTCTTGGGGAGGCTGCTCCAGTGTTGTGCTGCCCTCAGAGCTAGAAAGGTTTCCATATGCAGCCTTAATCTTTGCTGTAAATTGAGCTCATTTCTCCCTGTGTGTCCAGCAGCAGAGGAGAACAGTTTTTCAATGCAAGAGCATCAAACACATGTTGAAAGGTTTGGGAGGAGTCAACTTCTGGAACAATGCAGAGTTAAATTGAGTGCAAACGTTCAGCAGAAGAGTCTCTAATAGCTGCTGAAAGACAAGTGAGGGCAGCCCTGTATTGTTATTAGCCTCTGTCTCTGAAACTGAAATGATGAGAAATGATATATTCGGAGTGAGAAATTGCTTATGGTATCAAATCCTGAACAACCATGAGCTTCTGTGTCCAGATCCTGCCCAGCTGGAGCCTGGCTGAGCCAAGCAGCAAGGAAAGGCCTTAGCTGGCTGGAGGTGCCTTTTGGTTGCAATTAGTGCTAGACCTCTCTGTAAGCTTGTGAAAGAACAAAACCAAACTTGAAAAGGACATTTTTATCACTGCTGCTTTGGCTCCACAGTAATCATTGCAAACTTGATTACGTTTTGATTACTTTGTTTGAAAATAATAGCAAAAAACCAGGTTTCTAATGAGAAATAAAAAAAAGGATGAGCTCAACAATGAATGAGAAGTGTTTGATGTACATGAAAGACTCTGGGACTTTTCATGCATTGTTGAATTAAATTGTCAGTCTCCTTGAAACGGGTTGGAACATGTGCCTTGTGCATAAATGGATTCCAGAAGCAATTAGAAATACTCATGGAAGAAAGCTCTGCAACAAGAATTGATTTAATTATTTCAAGAGTTGAAAACAAGATGTTAATAAAGAAAAACCACCCTGCCAGCTCTGGAAATCCATAACCTGCAACCTGGGCTATAGGTCATTATCATTCTCCTGGCTTTTTGCTCTTGCTGGTCCACTCTCAGAGGAATGGTTTGGTGGATTCAGGTGGATGTCTAGCCTGGCCCCCAACTGCTTTATTCAGGTTGGTAGAGACCTCAGGAGATCCCCAGCCCAGACTCCTGCTCAAAGCAGGGTTTAGCTCAGACCAGGTTGCTTGGGACTTTGTCCAACCTCAGAAACTTTCAAGTAAGGGTGGAGATCTCCCTACTTCTCTTGGCCTCTGTTGCACTGCTCAGTTATCCCTTCAGTGAGAATTTTTGGTTTGGTTTGTTTCCTTATATCCAGTCAGAACTCCCTGATTCAATTCATGACCTATTCAGCACGTCAGTGAGGAGCTTGATTCCATCTTCTTGGTAACCTTCTTGTAGGTACTGGCAAGATGCCACTGTCCCCCACTTTAAACTTGCTCTTCTCCAGGCTAAACAAGCCCATTCCCATCTCCTCCTCTTATTCTCTACTCCACCTGACCTTCTTGGTGACCCTCTGCTGAACTGGCTCCAGTTTGTCAGAGTCTGTCTTATGTTGGGTGTCCAGAACTGTGCACCTCGATTCTGTGGCTCCCTATTTTACCTCAATTCTGACAGAGTCTGAGCCAAGTAGTGCTGGACACCAGCAGGCACCCAGCAGCAGGACAAGAGGGCACAGACTCAAGCTCTGCCAGGGGAGGGTTAGGTTGGATATTAGGAGGAGATTTTTTCCAGAGAGAGTGCTCAGGCATTGGAATGTGCTGCCCAGGGAGGTGGTGGATTCCCCATCCCTGGAGGTTTTCAAGCTGAGACTGGATGTGGCACTTAGTGCTATGGTCTAGTGACCACGGGAGGGTTGGACTGGATGAACTTCGAGGTCTCTTTCAACCCATCTGATTCTATGATTCTATGACACTGTTGGAGGTGAGGTATGGGATTGAACTGCTGGTTGAATTTACCTGTATGGGATTTTGTGGGTACCTGAATCTCTGTATTCTTGTCACCTTACAGCACTTCACACAGGCTGATGTATGTGCTCATACAGCACTGCCCACACTCTCTGAAGTGTCTTCACTTATAAAGGCTTTCAGAATTTGGCCATTTTCAATGAAAAATTTCCATCCACTTTCTAATCTCTGAAATCCAACTTAGATGTAAAGGATCTATATAGAGGAAAGAAAATAAAACCATCAGAGTTAAGCAGTAAAGAAATAAATATACCAAGGGCTGTAAAATGCTGTTATTATTCCAATGAAGTCTGCAATATTTTTTTTTAGCTTTTACTCTCCCAACTATTCCAATTAAATTAAATACCTTTTATGTGTGGCATCAGCATAGAGTGGATATTAATTTGTCTCTTGTGTTCAAGAAAAGAATGTGGTTAATATACTCACTTTATAGTAAGGCCTTGCTATAAAATATTAAGCTCTGGAATGAATATGATTATTGTAGGGACACAGTGCTGAGATGGTCGTTGAAACGTAACAAATATCTATTCAGTAATCTGCAGCTGTTTGTTTAAATAAATTAAACCAATACAAGTGTCGTTGGTAGCTTTAGTTAGCTCTAAGACTTTCTATACATCAAATAAGCAACGCAAAACCAAAACTGGCTTTATTATGGAAGTGAATTTTTTATACTCTGTTTTTGTTGTGTCCCAGATTCAATGTAATTTTTATTGTCCTGATCTTTTTCAAATTTCACTCCAACATTAAAATGTTTGAGCTTTAAAGAGGTTTGTTTCCCCAACTTCAGTTTCCATCATGCTGTGCATTATAAAACACTTCTGTTACTGAATCTGTGTTTTTCTACAGAATATACCAAAAGAAGTAAAATCAAAAAAGTGCCACAGGGTTGCTTTAGTTTTAATAAAGCTCCTTTTCTCCAGGTACAACTGTGGTGGGAAGGGGCTTTGCTTTTCCTTGGCAGTTGCCAGGTATTTGTCTAAACCATGTTGGGAAGAGTGGGGTTCTCTCATACAGCACACTGCAAACTCATAAATAATAGACATAAAGCTGTTTGGGGCTGGTAGCAAGGGAATGATGGTTTGAAAGTGGCCAAAATGCTTTAAAATCAGACCTCGTGGCTTCACAGGTACCTCAGATTTCTGCAGAGTCTTTCTGTTACAAAGAATAGGCTCTTTGCTGTAATTAGTTCTGTGGACTGTGAACATTCGTGGGGCACCAAGACAATGAAAATAATAGTGTGGTGCAAGATTAAGGGGGAGGGGAACAACCTCCACTGCTTTTCCAGCCTCCCCTGTGTCTTCTGCACATGTATTTCAATACAGTCATTAGCCACGTTTCATCATCTCTCCTCCCTGATTGTACTTAACCTGGGATCACTGTAATATTTCTTAGTTTTAATGCCTCCAGATTATGAAAGGGTTGCTGATAAATTCTTTTAATCCAATGTGACTTATTGATTCATGTATTTGAAAGATCTTTAATATCCTCTTTGTACCTTTGATTCCTTAAGTGTTGTAAAAAGGCAGAAATTGGTAATTGTTGGTAACAAGATCTCTGGGTCTCAGAACTGTGTCTCATTCATTTAAAGAGGATTAGGGCAGGCAGGAGCTCACAGAGCAGGAGACAGAATGGAACAAAACCACAAATAGAATTATGGATAGTACACACAATAGATGGTTTAAGCATGTCTGTTGGAACAACAGGACTTGGGTAATCACAGATACCACCCTGGGAGAGGGCAGTTATCTTGTAAAAGAACCCCTAGGTTCAGATGCAGAGGAAAGGCAGTGATCAAACGCCTCCTGAATTACAGATGTTTACTTTCATCAGTTTATTTGATTAGGGTCACAATGGAAGAATGGTGTGCTAAAGGGAAAAAGCATTTTGGGCAGGAAGGAAAAACTTGCTGCTACTGGAGAGCCAGTTAATTCCTATCCAAACTAAAACTGTGCATCTCTCCATCGTGAACTGAGTCACTGCTGAATTGCATTAAAGCCAGTAAAAGGTTGAAGGAATTACACATGTACAAAGGCAAAACTTGTCGAGGCACATAGCATTTAAACTTAAACATGACAAACCAATTAGTTCGTTTAGTGACCATCCAGGAAGTGCAAGTAGCTGCTGCAAGTGAGAAAACATGAATGTGGCAGTCAGAGCAGAGAGAACTTGGGCTGTCTTGTCCTAATTCTTTATATTTTTGCCCTTAGTTCTAATGTTCTTTTCATGTTTTCCTGTCAAAAGCGAAGGTTCAGATTGGTATTGTTCTGCTGGATATATGGTCTCATATGTTTAGGTATGTCCCCAGAGAGACCTGGGCAATCTCAATCTCCTAATTAATGGTCCAGGTAATGCTACCTATAACATGAGTGTACTTTACACTTCTCAGCTATGACTGAATGTCACACACACCTAATACCTTATCTGGAAAAACTGGCATTGGCAGCTGGAGTAGGTCACTCATTAGAGGAGGTTCCATGGGAAGAAATAGGAGGGAATTACCAACAAAAAGGAGTTGTTCTGCTGTCTTAGCGTGGGTTTTTCGGTGTCAGGATGTCAATGCAAACCACTCAGATCCAACGTGTCACCCTGTGCACACCATTCAGGACATGCAACTCACTTAGAAACAGAAAAGCTTTATTGCTCTTGCAGTCCACTTGGGTAAATTCAGGGCCTGCTCAGTCAGGAATAAGAAGGGTCAAGATGATAGTTTTTATCACTCTTTGGGTGCACAGAATTGCACAGCAGGATGGTATTATGCCCAGCTATGATTGTTACCAGACATGTGCATTTTTTTGCTATCAAGAATTCGCAGTAAACTCAGCATGAGTTCATGTGAGTTTCTGTGGCATTCATCCAGAGTGGTTTCCCAGGGAACACCGTGCCAGATATTTAAAGCAATAAGGATATCTGCCTGATAAGTTATTTTTCTCTCTGGAATCCAACGTTCAGATCCTTCTGTCAGCCTGCATGTTCTCCAGTTGCATTCCAGATTTAGCTAATGATCTTGCAATGCTTCAGACAGAAAGTGGAAGTGAACACATGAAGTGCCAAAAGAAACTATGAAAGAAGTCTCCATGTAGCTCAGCAGTAATTCACTGCTGATGACATTACCAGAGGTGATGAGTTTCACACACACATTTAGAGGAGATGTATTATTTCATAAAATGGAAAGCTGCTAAATCAATAGGAACAGCTATGGGGGAGATGCCAGGAGCAGGCATGGCATCCTCATGGAATTTAATAAGCAAATGTTGCCTGATGGTTTTGTTGTTAGTGTTGTGGTCTCAAGCTCCTCTCAGCTACTGAGAGCTCTGCATGATCTATTGCCATTCCTGCGTTTGGGAATATAGAACAAGGATCTCGTTTCATTTCTGTCAGAGCTTTGCTAAGATCCTGATATCAGATGACTTCTGATCATTGTAAACATGTGCCATGCTGCTTCGCAGGGATTGACATGCAAGTCTCTGACAGCAGAAATCCAGGCCATGTCAATCACTGCCTGTCAGCATGGCACTCGCTCTTCTTTGGCTATGATTAAATTATAATGCCATTAGGGCTGCACTACATTGTACAAGCTAGAAACACAGACAGGAGAGCTAAGAAGCTGCAGTGGAGCTCTGCCATTGGGAGGAAGGGAGGCTGAGAGCACTGGTGACAGGCAGAGTCCTTGTTCCAGCCTGTCAGATGGGATACCCAGGCTGGGAAATGCTAAGCAGCCCCTGCTTGTTTTCTGGGGCCTCCACAGGATGTTGGTCTTTCGTGCACTAATACCACCTGTCACATTATTTGGTGTCTGGGCACATTTTCTATGCTGCCTCTCAAACACATGCTACTGGTACTCAATATTTTTGGCAAAGGACTATGTGCTTGATTTCCAGTTTCTTGTCTCCTCTTCTGATTTAATACTGATATCTGTTTATTTGCCTTCTATATCTTCTTGAAGTAATAGCTGATAAGCTCTGCAGGGTATGACCCATGTAATTTTTGCCTGTTCATACCTTGGGGCTGAATTGTTTTGGGGCATAGCTTTCTCTTTTTTCTATTTAGATAGATGTTTATGTGTGCACACAAACACACACAGATATACAAGTGCATTAGGATATGGGTGGTGTGTATATGTATCTGTCATTCCCTAAGAATTTAGGCAGTTCAGAACTGACCACTCCAAGCTGTAGATCTGTTACAGAAAGTTTCTAGTTTAATCTCCAGCTTTCTTGAGCCTTTCTTGGCAGTGGCTTTGTTTGGTTTAAAGATTACAGATAAATTAAGAACATTTTACAAAAAAAAAAGTGGGAGGTATCTAATGTCTATGACTCTGTGTCTTAAGTCTTCCATGTCATTTCAGATACAGGGTTGGGTGACTTCTGCATGTTAATAAATGTTCAGGCATAACACACTCAGAGAAAAGGATCAGGATGTGGTCAGAGGCTGTAATAGATCTCTGCTCCTGCCTCGTTCCAGGAGCAATGACCTGTAATCTCAGGAAACTATTTATATAGATTGTTGTCTATGACTCTGTGTCTTAAGTCTTCCATGTCATTTCAGATACAGGGTTGGGTGACTTCTGCATGTTAATAAATGTTCAGGCATAACACACTCAGAGAAAAGGATCAGGATGTGGTCAGAGGCTGTAATAGATCTCTGCTCCTGCCTCGTTCCAGGAGCAATGACCTGTAATCTCAGGAAACTATTTATATAGATTGTGGTGACAAGAAAAGCAGAAGAAGTTGTGACAAGTATATTTGTGATGGCTCTGGAAATATGTGGAGTGTTTTATTCCTGAAAAGTTCAATAGATTAAAAGCCTGTGAAATGATAAGGATAACAAGTAGCAAACACGTTTCTTTTTCAACATTTGCAGATTTAAACCACAGTGTGTTTACTTGGGGTTTATTCCTTTCCCCTTTTTTTGTTGCTCTGAAGTCAGAGAATTTTATCTTTATGTTGCCTTGTCTGTCATTGCATGTGTAGAAGTGCAGCAAGTTCTTACATTTTCTTTTATTTCCTCCCTGTTTCTGTTTGTCCACCAGGACATGAATAGGGTTTTTTCAGCATAAAAATAGAATTTTATTTCTACTGCACAGGTATCTTAGCAAAGTGATAAAAAAGCTTCTGAATGAGTCAAGTCACTTGTAGTGGTATGAACAGATAAGGACTTTGGAAACTGAAAAGTACATACAATTATTAATGCTGCTTTTAAAATGTTAAATACCAACACTGTGTGTATTGAACATGCTTAACTGACAAACATTTCATACTCTTCAGCACTTTCATACATTTATTCTCCTACAAGTCTGTTAGGAATTGCTCAAGTAAGTGCATCAACCTTTTGAATTTCTTCCCAGTTTTCTCTTCGGTATTGCAAGATAATAAAACTCACACAAATTTGGAGATAGCAGTTTAATAGTGGAAAGGAGTCAGTAACTTCAGCCCTAAGCACAGCCCTTGGGTTGCTGCTGAAGAAACAAGGACTCTTGGTTCAGCTGCAGGTGGCAGCAGAACACTGGTGTGATTTTTATCCAGCCCCTAAATGGACAGCACGGAGAATATTAATATTCAAGTTTATTATGCTGTTGAAATCTTAATTTTTTATATGCAACTTGGAAATATTTATGTATTTGTTTATTTTTCAGGCAGGACTAATTGTTCAGTACTGCAGAGCATTCTGCTCTGCCAAAGTGCTGAGATTTTAATCCTGACACCTGCAGATACACAGTTATTTACTCCTCTCTAAGTGCCACTGCTGTGCTGTGTATAAAGCCACAACAGGGAATTAGTGAGATTAGCTCTGTGACTTGCAATATTAGCAGTTGATCTGCCAGATATGTTTGCACAGAATCCTGTAAGGTTGTATAAAATGGACAGGATATTTGTACGTGGCACCATCATTCCAATTATCACCTGCTTGTAGGTGAAGATTTCAAGAAGTCTCAGCCTGACATGTTTGCCTACAACTAAAACTATGTGAATAATTTCTTTTAGCAGAGCTAGGAGAGAAAAAAAATAGTCTCTGACGAACATATAGGAAACTTCTGCTCGTGTTATTTGACAGCGGTTTGACCTTATTTTTCCTTGGAGTTGTTTCTAGGAACAATAGTTTTGTGTCTGCTGTTTGTCAGAATAGTTTTTCCGCCTAAAAATCTGAAGTACTCTAGGAATACTTATAAAATAAATACAAATTGCTCATTGATCTGTCCTGTGGATAGGCTGACAATGCTGTGATCAGAATGTGACCATGAATCAATCCTTTTCATGGCATAAAGGAGCAGTAGGACAAGAGGGCACAGACTCAAGCTCTGCCAGGGAAGGTTTAGGTTGGATATTAGGAAGAGTTTTTTTACAGAGAGAGTGATCAGACACTGGAATGTGCTGCCCAGGGAGGTGGTGGATTCACCATCCCTGGAGGTTTTCAAGCTGAGACTGGATGTGGCACTCAGTGCCATGGTCTAGTGACCACGGTAGGGTTGGACTCGATGATCTTTGAAGTCTTTTCCCACCTGGTTGATTCTATGATTCTCCTTAATACTAATACTACAGTTCTTCCCAATGCAAAGGTGGGGAAAATGGAGCTGTAAGTCAGAAATGGATTGTGTTTGCTCCCCCTCCACTTCCTCCTGTTCTTCCCAGTCACCATTCCCAGCAGAGAGAAGTTCAAAGCAAACTTTGAATATATTCTCTCAAACAAGTAAACAATTCACAGCTTCCATGGACTGTTTGGCATGTTCACTTTCATCTGCCTGAGTCATACACCATGGTGTTCTCTTTTTCTCAGTCAACAGAAATAATAATCAGCTTTATAATACCTTGAACGTTGGAAGGGCTTTTTTAGTGTGTGTGATAAAGGCTTCCTATAGAATTTAGTTACCTGAATGTGCTAAATCAATGATATATAACATTGAAAAGCTTCCAACTGCAGGTTACACCCAGTGCCACAGAAGTCATTGTGTTTTTGAAGGTACTTTCATTCAATCATTACTTACACTAAACTCTTCACAGCTTCTATGAATAGCAAGTTGCTAATAACAAAGATTTTGGATCAGCACACCAGAACAACAGAGAGAAGCCCAGAACAGACCAACAGTCAAATGGTGATCAGTGAAAAGATACTACTGAAATAAGCCTTTCAAATTACCTTTTCAGTGTTGTCATAGCAGGAAACTGTAACCCCCAAACTCTTATTCCCCAAGTAAACATTAACTGAAGAGTAGTGTTTCAGCAGGTGTGCTCATACTGCTATTCACACTGAAAACCACTCAGCACTGCACAATGCTTGGCCCTTTGAACTGCCTGTGAAAACAGTTTCTTTCACAGATTTCTGCTGGAATATGTTACAAGGAGGAAGGCAAAATGGGCACATTGACTCATGGGGCTAAACTTGTGCACTCTCATCTTTGATTTCATTTTCATTTAAAGATGATGAACTCGTGGTTAATCCAAATACTTGTACTGTGTTTACAAATAAATATACTGGATATGCTTTCACCTCTGTTCGAAACCATTTTAAAGTTTCCTTTCTGAGATTCTGCTTTTCTTTTAGCCATTTCTTTTCTCTTCATTTTTTTTTTTGTTAGGTTTAACTTCTGCTCAGTGCTGTCAGCTCTAGCAGAGCTGCTCCTCCACCAAGGTGATTATTGTCCAGCCATCAAACTAGTAATAAAATTCCTGCTTAATGCACAGAACTTTATTTTTAAGCCAGAAGAATATTTTTGCAAGGAAACAGTTCTCATTGCCTCTAATTAGGGTTGATTCTTGAATCAAAACCAGCTTCCTAACTTTACTTTCAGAGGTGTCATTTGCATATTCCCTAGGGTGTTTTACTTAAAGGCTTAGATATAGATATATATATAGATATATACTTATATATGTATGTAACCAACTCTTCTGGCTGGAGAGTGCAATATCCCCACATGTCATTTAGCAGGGGTTCTCTGGTTAACTGACAAGAACTGGTGACAAGGGCAGAGCTTGTCTGTGGACAGTGAGGATGGACTTTAATAAGAGAAAACCCAAAAATCCTGAATTTATCTGCATGAGCCTGTTGCTTTCTTATTCCACTAGAGCATCCTCTAATAATATTAATAATAAGGATTTTTCTCTCTCTGACTGTTTGTTTCAGCTTCTTCCCATTGTCTTCTTCACACTCCACCTCTAGTGCTTCCTTCAGCCTCACTCCCTCTCTGGTCCATGAGGTGGATTTTTGGTTCAGGGGACTGGGAGGACACACAGCCAATATCTGCCTGCCTGGTGTTGCAAATTGCAGCCTGTTTGGGAGTGCTGAGAAGAGACTCGGTTAGCAGGGGATGGAGCTTGTGGTGGGTGTGATGGAGGATGTGGACAAGGCAAAAGCCAAGCATCAACCTTCAAACTTGGTACAAATACATTGATTTTAATTGAATTTCAGAGGTTTCATTCCCCTTCTCACCTGCTGATTTGCTGTGAAACTGGTAGTTGTTAAATCTTTGCTCTGAGTCCTAAACAAAATGTAGGCTTTCTATAAATCTTTTGTGGCTTCTGTAAGGTCAGTACTGTCCTCTTTGGTTCTTCAGACACTTTGGAGTTGAAGTCAGGCCAAAAGGATGAGCATTCAGCTCCATTATAACCAGACCACCCCACTTTCTCCTCGAATTTCTGCAAATATTTGTCTTAATCTACTGAGCTGATTCTGCTTTTTCTAATGATTTCTATTTTATTTGATTTTTTAGCATTTTTGAAAGTGGGACAGAAAACCATTGGTTTAGGTCTCAAGCACAGAAGCTATAAACTCAACCTTCCAGATCAGTGTTTTCAGTGAAAAATCTAACCTTTTTTTTCCCTAATAGAAGCTCAGACAAGTCTATAAACCTTTTATAAGTTAATGAATGTTTCACACCAGCTGCTGATTCCCCAGGTAAGCCAATCTATAGTGAGCAAGACACAATCTCTTCTCATGATTTAAGTTTGCTGCAATCAGTTTGAGACTTTCCAGACTCGAGAGTGGTCACATTTTTCATAGCTTAACTGTAAATCGTCTTTCACTTAGGAGCTTTAGAAACAGACTGAGGAGCTAAATCTTTTAGTTTGCCTTCCTACCTAGTAGGAGCCATTAGATGAGCCTCATTATGGTGTTTCCTAAAGGATTAGAGAAAACAGTTTGGTAATGTTCAAAGTAGGACAAATACCATTACAAGTATAACAACTTTATCCTTCTAACGATTTGGATGTAGAATTAGGTGTGATGATAAGCCACTTGGAAAAATTTTGGGTTGACAGAGTTGCTAATCAAAACCTTTCATCTATGAAATGAATAAATGATACTGGTAATAATCAGTGGGAAAATTTTGTAGTTGTGAACTGAAGGATGTTTATTCTGCTCTCAGTCAACAGGCAAAAAGTGCAGTTCTCAGTGTCAGCACTGGCCCTGGCACAGCTGCTCTTGAGTGTGTGGTCTGTAGCTGTCCCTGAGCCTCCTCAGGGTTAGAGAAAATGCCCTTAAGTTTAGTATTTTTGTCACAATTTCCTGCTTAAATATTTGCTGTATCAAGTATAGTTATACAGGTATTTGCTGTATACAAGTGCAGACTGGGGCTCTTCACTCTGAAATGGGAATTCAATTGCTGTTAGATTGTGATGATAATGAGATAACATTAATATCAGTAACAACTTGTTATTGGCAATTCTAAATGTGTCATTTTTTTCTGGTTTGAATGAACTTCAGTTGAGATTTTGACTCCTTTATTATTTTTTTTAACTACTAGTATAATATAGCACCTTTATTGCTTCTTCAGCTTTGGGGTTTTTTGTTTCATTTGCCATTGAATTGGTGGAGCATTCCCCACTAAAATCTGCTGTTTATTTGTGTGTATTTTGAATGTGTCTGGTTTTAACACTCCATTTGTATTTATAGTAGCATTAAACTAAATTTAATACAAGTTTTTGGTTAAAGAAATGCAAAGTAAATATCTACTTTACAAAGTGGAAATTTGTGTCAGAGCTGTAGATTTTATATTGACCCTCAAGCAGAACCAGGAGGAAATTTTCTTCTGTTTGCCCTTCTCAGATTTTCCCTTTGGAAAGTCAGGAGAACTGGATAGAAACTAATATCTCTTTTCTTTGTCGTGTAAAACAAAGCTACAAGGAAGGTGTGAGGGGACACTGCTCACACATAATTGTAAAGTAAACCAGAAGTGAGAAATACACCACTCTGTGACATTACACTAGGCTTGCTCCATGCATTTATTACTGCTTAGAGCACTGACCACGTCCCCTGGTGCTAACACAGCAAACAGGAACCTGAGTCTTGTGACTCTGGGATCTCCCTGGAAACAACATCTTTTTTCTGTTTCTTTTAGACAACAATTTAAACTAAAAGGACAGTTCTCCAGTGACTTTCTACCTGGATAGATTGGTTCAAACAAGAAAGCTGTTTATGTGTCCATTAGAGTGAGATCTGTCTGTAACTCCACCTCAGTAGCCTAAGGAAAAGACTCTGGGAATATGATTTAAAGTTCCAGTTCTAAGTTCTTTTGCTGGAAAACAGCAGCCAGCAGATAATTCTGCAACACAAGCTCGTGGCTTTGCCCCTCAGTAAAATGGTAGTGTAATTTATTTGAAAGCTGCTTTTGTTTTATTTTTGATAGTATAGAGAAGCTCTTAGTATTATGAGCTTTGTCTGATTAAGTGCACAAAATGACAAACAAGGTTGTCCTGTGCTCATCTTCTTCCTTCTTTAGGCAGATAATCACCTTTAGAAGCCTGGATCCTATTCAGCTACTCTGTCAGTCAGCAATACCAAGACCCTCGTAAGCCGCATTTATCAAACTAAACACTTGATCTGTATCGGCACATCAGCTGGTGCCGAGGCCTAAGACACAAGATGAAAGTTGCAATTAGGATTTAGGAGGACATTTTATTATCTGAGATTTGAAATAGGTTTTCTTAGTTAATCCAAACATCCTTCCACTCAGATATGTTGACAGAGCCCTTCTGTACATGTACTTACTTCAGCTTAAGTGGGAACTGCAATGGATGTTGCCAAGATTTAATACCTCTAAAAGGAGAATACTTGTCAAGGGCAGGACACTGAGGGTGGAGACAGAGCTCTGCCTGCTGCTCTCTTTGTGCAGCCTCCCTGCACGTGCTGTTTGACAGCCAAACAGCAAGTGCTGGGGGGAAAATTTTACTGCCCAACCTTTCCTGAAAAATATAAATTTTGCCTTAATAAAGGAAAATTAGTAGCTTAAACAAGATAAGAATATGCTCCAGCTGCTTTTATAAGTACGTAGCACATGCAAGTCTATAGATTGGGTATGAATGTGCTCACAGTGCTCAGATGTTACAGAGAGTGGTTTTCCCAAAAGCCTAAAGGGCAGAATAAACTGTTTACCTTTCTCATGCTCCCTAAAAGTGCCTCCTTGCTTTAACAGGAAGGCATTCCTTTTCTTCCTGGCATTTGTAGCCCTAAGTTAGCTATTTCTCCTTGCAGATAAGGAGGAGTTGTGTTGTGGCCAGTGACATTTGCTGAGCAGTGGGACGATCTGGCTGGTTCCTGCACTGTTCCCATTACCCTGTGCTGTCAGACACAGCCTCTCCAGGCTCTTGTCTTTGTCTCCAGCTTTGGGGTGTTATGTGTTTTAATTTGCCACTGTCCTAGGAGATGGAGAGTGTTCCTATGCAGAAGGAACTCTGAATATTTTCTCTTCAGTTGGATTGATCACTGATCAGCTCACCAGGCTGTATCTGCCGTATCTTTGGTGCTTTGCTCCAGTGTTCCCTCTGAGTTTGTTTTCATTCCACTCTGTTTAAATTGTGAAAGGAGAACACACACAAATCTCCAAGTTTCATCCCCACTGTACAAACTTAATCAGGTGAAACAAAGCGTGACTGTACAGCCAGAGCAATTTCTGAAGGTAAGGCAAACCTGTTCCCCTTGGCTGCTGAGCTGTGTGGAGTGTGTGGCTGCACAGTGCTCTGCCTGGACAGCAGAGGTCCTCCAGACCCAGCTCTTCATCTTCAACTGGGAATTTTGCAGCAATTACATTCTATTAGTCATTTTATCAAATAATTTTGCTCGGGGATTTTGTCATGGAGATAAACAAAACAATCATCTTGTTTGCCTGATTTTTATTTTTTTTTTCATGATTGTGAAATATTTTCTGTTATTATTTCTGTCTGCAGTGTTGAGGTGATACTTTAGAAAGGCACTTGGAGAATTTAAGTACTCCTCCATCAAGATTTTTGGAGAAAAATACAGCAGTATTTTAGCAAAGTGATTCTTGTGCCTCATTTGCCATTGAGCAGCTTCTGTCTGGAAACAGAACTTTTTAACCATTATCAGAAGACATAAAAACATCTGAAATGTTATGGTAGAATGTAACTGATATCCAGAAATTATCAATTTGTATTCTAGTAAGATTGTAACTCATTTTTACCTGAACCTAGTGACACTAATTTAAATTATCTGAATGTGTAAAGTAAAGATTTTACCAAGTCTTTACTCCCAAGCAAGTAAAGACTTGGCAAGGTCTATTGAATTTAGGAGCTTGGACAAACATTAAATATTTATGCACTTAGAGGGGTAACTTTATTATCAGCCTCTCATTCATAGATTTATAGAAATATCTCACCAGTGGCATGGACATGATAAATATTGGGAGTATTTTCTCTCCAACATAGTCTACTGGCTGAGCACCTTAACAAGCTCTGTCTGGCCTGAAAACCCTTCCAACTTTGTTGCTGGTAACTCCCCTGTAACCTGGACAACTAAGCTTTGAGTAGAAAACAAGAATATAAGTAAAAGTAGCTGCAGTTTATTTTAAAATATTTTCCATTATTAACACATTTTTAATGGCAGGAAACGCCCAGATTTTGGCTTCCCTCTTAAATCTGCTGGAGAATGGGGTTTGTGCTGGAGGAGCTGCCAGCTTTGTGTCTCCACTCCCAATTATTTCCAAAGTGTCACACTGCTTCCCCATGCTACTAGTATTAACTGGGTTGGGGCTTCACAGGTTTCAGGAGGCCAAAAAAACAAACAGACACAAAAAAAAGACATTTTTCCTTCAATTTGGCTCACTACTCTCTTTAACCTGTCGCGTTTTCTGGACAATCTCACCCGAGTGCCTTTGTGTAAAAGCTCTCTGAGCGATGGATTAAGCTCTGTCTTGGATTTTACCTGGATTAAGTCTTAAATTAACATAAAAGAATAACAATGTGAATCCATTTGATCAAAGAAAAAGTGTCACTAATTATTTAAACAGGACACTTAGTGCAGGGGTTTAAAGGCAGAGCAGCGGATTTCCCTTGCATGTGGATCGAATCAGAAGGATCCCATAATTGACTCTTTACAAGGCCTTGCTGCAGCGTAATGGACTAGATATTAAAGCCTTAAGTATTTAAAGCTAGTTTCCGTCTTTCTCTAAATGGAGGTCTACCACTAAGAGCTATTTTACAAGTCTGACACATTAGCTGCATCACTGTGAAATACGTTGGGCTCTGCCTTCTCCTGCCCGGAATTTCCAGAGCTTTCAATAGTTCAATGGTGTGAAATGGGCAGCATTGAACCTGTGAGAGGGAATGAGCATCCTAGAAATAAATTCCAGATGGAGATGGCTGTTGGAGAGGAATAGAGATAGTGGATGGTCCTTTTTTTATAAGCATTTAATTAGCTTTATCTTTGCCACCTATTTCTAATTTTGTCGGTGCCTCTTGGGAAAACTCATTCTCTAGGAATGAGAACTCTGAGGGCACATGGTCCTTTCTTCTCCTTGGGCTCTGGAGATGTCTTCTGCATTTGTTTCTGTGGCAAAACTGGATGAGATCAATGTTACCACAAATGAAATACTGGTTTGTACATGGAGGAATATTGTCTTTTCTCATCCAGCAGTTTTCTTTTGGAGGGGATGCAGTAAAGCCTCTCCCAAAAAAGACACTACTTTCTTCCTCCCCTGTCCTTCTTTGCACCAGGAGTATGGCATGACTTGCACTGTCAGTCCATTAGAGATGTTATTCCTAAGGCAACTAAAGGTACTACATTTTATCCAATCTTATCAAAACAATCACCAATAAGACAGGCAAACATGAAAATGTTGTAGGGACTCCCATGAAAGTCTTTCCAGGGTTGAGCCAATCCTGTTTTTTTCTCTTATTGCTACATATAAAATGGTTTGTGTTATATTAGCTAATATTTGTCAATATAAACTTGTATTTGTATTGATCTGTGTTTAAATTGTTGCTATGCTTCATACTAGAGTCGGTGAACATCCTCCAGCTCCTCATTTGCCATCAATCCATGCTCCAAGTGGTCTCTCCCACCTCAAGGCTCACCTTTTCAGACAGCTCTATGCATGTAGTACAATAATGTTACACTGCTACAGCAAAGTTTTGTGCTGTCTTTCCAAATCAGGCTCTTTTTGAATGGAATTCATTCATATATAACTATTCCTTTGCTGTAGTGGTTTGTACTGCATAGACTTGTAGGATACTGTTACATGGAAAGCCAAATAATCCTTAATTTGATCCAGAATTTACTTTTAGCCACTTTCTGTCTTCTGCTATCAAACAGAAACCAAATTGCTCTGAAATCAACTGGAGATGAGTCAGGGAAGGAACTTTGGGAAGGCAGAAAATTTGTCCTATATAAGCACAGTTTAAAATTCAAATAGAAGTGAAAAATTTGAATATCTGAACTTCAATTTGTAACATCTGTGACTTCAAACCAGACAGAAACAATATTGAATGAATTACATTTTTTTGTGTTTCCTCAAAATAACATTGTAAATATTAAAGCCACAAATTATACTTTCAAATGGGGTTGGACATTGACTGTGATTGCTCTAAAAGTTGAAGTATTTCATACACGAAGATCAAAGCAATTCTGCTTAACTCTTTCAAAGGAGAAATACTTTGTAAAAAGTTACTCAGAAACTTTGGTTTATGGATTTAACTGTTCCTTTTTTGTGGAGGTGAAGAGAGAGCCAAGTTTTCAAGTATTTATTTTAACAATTATTCCTAGGCTTGTCCTCTTCTCTGAGGGAAGGACCTCCCGTGTTTGGGTTAAGCCGTGGGAACGTTGGGCTTGCTCCATTCAGAAGGTTTGAGCAGGGAATAACAAGGAGCTTAACAAACCCTCATTTTTTGAGATTTGACAGCTTGACATGGTCCACCTAACCAGGCTGGTCCTGCATACACATGGTCAGATGTGCCCAGCTGACCACATCCTGCCCAGCCCTGGCAGCGAGGGACACGACCCACCTTTCCGGAGTCTAGACAGGCCTGAGGAACAGATTTAGCTTTGTCTGAGTGATCTGGGGATTTCTCTGCTCCATCCAGACTGTGTGACACACTCAGAGGCACTGGATGGTTCTCTGCCATGCCCAGGTACGTGGGGTTACACACTGGTGGATGTGGTCGTTTCATGGAGTGCCAACAAAGTGTATCCCCAAAATTCCCACCCCAGACCCTGAGCTGCAGCAGCTCCCAAACAGCTGCACTCCCCCTGCTTGGGGTTGTGTTCCTACTCATGGCTTGCATCTCTTTATTTTCCCCTGATGATTTCAAACTGGAACAAAATGGAGTTCCTATGGCACATAGTTTTTCCAGTGACCTTCCAACTTTCCACATCCTGCTCCCATGCCATAGAGGAAATATTCCAGCTCTTCTGCTGCTTGGGCTGTAGGGGTCTGGGTTGTTAAAGCTTTTACATCTCAGTGGTGAAAGTTGGGTATCTGTCTTTAATATCCTAATAGTTCATATTATTGAGAAAAAATCTCCTAACTTAAGCCATGTCAGAAGGTGATGCTCAAACCCTCAAAGGTCCTGAGCATTGTTGTACCAAAAAAGGCTCTGTAAGTTTCAGTTGCTTCCAAAGAAAGTAAACCCAAGAAAACCCATAACTTTTAACTTGGTCTTAAAATCTTACCAGTCTAATTTTTCAGTCATGAGATTTCTGCCTGAAGTACTTTTCTTGGGCTATCTTTGTTTTACACCAAAACAAATATTTTGAAAAATCCGTTTTCCATTGATTTTCTTACCCAGAAAAGCAGCTAGGAGCTAATAAAAGGAGGGAAGCTGGTCCAAGGAAAGCACTGTGGCTGTTGGAGATCTGCAGAGCTGGGCTGGGGAGCAACAAGAGCTGCTGTCAATCTCCTTCCTTTTCCTCGTTTGCAAGGCACAGCTGGGGGAGACCTGGACATGTACCCACTCTGGGGCTCTGTTCCAACAGCCCAAATAGGGATTAGACTGACAGAGACATTAGTTTGTATTTTAAAATTAACCTATGCCACCAGCAAGAAACAGATGAGACTAATCATAAGGAAAAACCTGATCTCCACAAAGATCAAAATGAACTCTTTTGCCAAAGACTCTTT
>NW_008682671.1:93226-102753 GCF_000695815.1 Acanthisitta chloris
CACCAGGTTGTATCAGAGCTGATTTAATAGTTTAAAAATGTGTTAATTATATTTTTATACATACACACATATAGATGTAACTGTGTGTATGTGCTTGGAGCACCCAAAAATCTTTACTGAAGGAAACAACCAAAGTACAATAGGTGCCACTTGTTCAGGAAAGGCACAGGATGAAGGCAGGACCCTCTGGTTCTGCTGGTGACAGGAGTTTGCTTTAACATCACTTCCATCACCAGAATATTAAAAATACATCCATCTTGTGTCCGTGTGCAAACGTGAAAAGAGCCACTAAAATGATGAACTTAGAGATATGTAGACCAGTGTATAGCTACACTGAATTTAAAGACAAGCCAGCTGAGCAGAACAACATGTTTGAGCCACATTTTAAAGCACTGTTGTCTGTGATAAAAGTGTGTGTGTGTAACCCTGTAACGATCTCCTAATCCAGACTGAAGCCAGGGCATTTCAGCCCCACATACCAGTTGTATTTCCAGAGGAAAACGCTAGAGCACAGAACCACCAAGGTGTTCCTTGTCTGTCAGGCAGCTGCACACAGCTCAGCTAACTCTGCTCGTGTGTCCAGCCTGGAAAGCACAAACTTCTTTAAGCTTTTCTTCGGAATGTGCAGCCCTTTGAAAGCTTCTAATTGTATAATTATTGATGTGTCTAGTGGTATCTTTGCTGAGATTCATTTGTGTGTTGTCTTTCCATCAGCCTCCAACCGATTCTTGCCTTGGATTCCCACCTCCTTTGGGTCAGTGCTGTTTCAGTCCTGCCTTAAATCATTACAGCAGCATTTTGTTTTCACAGGAAGTTCTGTGGAGAACCACAGAGCTTTTCCAATCTGGGACAAGCAGCCTGCTTGTGATTTGAAACAAAATGATGCTTTTTTAGGTTTGCTTGAACTTCTAGGCATGCTGTAAATACCCTTAGAACCTCCCAACTAAGCTAATGTACATTTATGAATAATATCCTCAAGATGCAAGTAAAAGTTGCTTACGTCTTTAAGCTCTTAGACTCTCTTAAAGACTGTAGCCAGTGAGTATGCCCCAGGCTCTGCTTCCCTCTATCCAGCACAGCCTTTAGGATGTTAATTTAGTTGTGTTAAGTTTCCTAAGGGTGTTAATTGAAGATCTTGGAAGTAAAGGTATGTATCTGGCTGCAAAGCCACGTTTTAGTTCACCTCCAGACAGAGCAGGAGGACAAGAGGGCACAGACTCAAGCTCTGCCAGGGGAGGGTTAGGTTGGATATTAGGAAGAGATTTTTTACAGAGAGAGTGATCAGACATTGGAATGTGCTGCCCAGGGAGGTGGTGGATTCCCCATCCCTGGAGGTTTTAAGATGAGACGTGGCACTTAGTGCCATGGGCTAGTAGCCACAGTAGGGTTGGACTTGATGGTCTTGGAGGTCTTTTCCCACCTGGTTGAGTCTATAATGCTGTGATTCTGTTTTTAATAATGTGTATTTGGTTCTGAATTTTCTTTGTTTGAAAGAAAGCTTTCTGCATTGTTATTTGCTGTTGCAGCTAATCTTTGTGTTGAGAGTGGCAAAAGTTGATCTTCTGGCATAGAAGGCATATAAGCTACTTGGGAAGTTTAATCCATCATCCTGTGTTTATTTGTCAGCTGTTTAGATTTCCTTCACTTTGACTCAGAATCTTTTCTCTCCAGCTCGTGTGTGAAGTATGAAATAAGTTCAAGCTGTGTGTATAAATGTGTGTACTCAGGTTTTTGCTTCCATTCTGGCAATCAAAGTTTGACTCCTTTCTGTCTTGGTTTTCCTGGAGAACATGACTGCAAACTGTGATTCTTGGGATGGGAAAAGCATCCATAACCCCTCTAACTATATTTGGGATTCTCTGCTTTAATGCATGCCATACAGACAGATCAGCTATAGAGCCAGCACATACCATCGTATTGAATTGTGTCATCTTGGATACATCTAATGAGAAAAGTCTCTGCCTTTTCACACTTCTCCCTGCTGCTCTCCCTTGAGACACATATATGTGTTGTACATGATATGTTGATGGGAGACTGTCGATGTAGGTGACCAGTTAGAGCATTCATGTGTGAATAAAACTGTCCCTTATTTTTTCTCCTATTACAATGTTAGGTATAGCATTTATTTGTATGATATTTCAGCCTTAGGAAGTTCTTTTTACTCCTTTATCATTATTGCCAATATTTTCTATTACTATCTGATTCACAGCATGTCAATAATCTTTATGTCTGTGTGAACTGGGAGAGTATCCTAAATATTGCTCAAGGTTGCTCCTTTCTCCAGTTGTGCATGGGCTGATCTGTAGCTCTGGTATCAACAAGTTTCCAAGGATGGATTTTGGCTGAGTTGCAAATTGACAGCAAGGCCCATCTACTCAGTCCCACAGTTCCTCCTGAACTTGTCTCCCTGTGGCAAGTGCCACTCCAAAGGAGCAGTGTCAAAGAAAACAGTGTCAAAAAAACTTTCCCATCCTTGGGCTGCTGAAAACTCTCTGCCTGGAGCCAAGAGGTGCACTGAGCTTCAGAACACTGCAGGCTGCAGTACTCTGTGAGTCCCAACTGTTGGTTTTCCCTGTGATCGCCAGAAAAAGAGTTTTGAAAGGTTCCAGGATGAATTGCAGAATATGGCTGGACCCATCTGCCCCAAACTGTGTGGCTGAAACAGGATGAGATAAAGGAGGAATCCTACCATCCAAACAGACTTGTTTAGGCAGTGCAGCTGACAGGTGAGTACTGCAGCTGTCAAGTACTCACTTGCCACAACCAGTATATTTCTGCTCTTAATATTAAAAGTGTGTCAGAATTTCCATTATAAACCACTTATTTTGTGGGTTTATAGCTTTGCCATAAAAATACACCTTGGGTTGAGTCTTGGCATGCAGCCATTTGGCTTCTTCTAACACAATATTAATTCAGAACATCCAGACAGTGTATTTAAACACAACTATCTGAAAAGTTGTTGCTTCTTTTTTCTCTCTTTTTTTTTTTTTTTCAAAAGTACCTTGTTTTCTGCAAGACTCACAGAAATCCAAGGTGGCCAGATGTAATTGCAACAGGAATCTGCAACATCTGGATGCCTTTTTTGGGAAGGTCTGAGACCTGTGATAAGAAAAAGCTCTGAGGACATCCACAAATTTCTCAGGCCAGATGGAAAGGCTGGATACAGACCTCCAAGGCTGAATTGACATTGGTCACTGTCTCATCCAGCAATCTGACTGCCATCACCCAGAAATCTCACCAGGACACAGCAGAAAGCAGGAAAGTTTGGTCATATGGAGATAGAAGCTAAAACATTAATTCTGGAATGAAAGCAAAGAAGAACCAGGAAGCTGAACATGAGCCAGCAGTGTGCTCAGGGGGCCAAGAAGCCAATGGCATCCTGGCCTGGGGCAGGAACAGTGTGGTCAGCAGGACCAGGGAGGGGATTCTGCCCCTGGACTCGGTGCTGCTGAGGCCACACCTTGAATCCTGTGCTCAGCTCTGGCCCCTCAGCTCAGGAGGGACATTGAGGGGCTGGAGCAGGTCCAGAGAAGAGCAACGAGGCTGGGGAAGGGACTGGAGCACAAATGCCACGAGGAGAGGCTGAAGGAGCTGGGGGTGTTCAGCCTGGAGAAGAGGAGGCTCAGGGGAGACCTTCTCACCCTCTGCAACTCCCTGACAGGAGGTTGGAGTCAGGTGGGGGTTGGTCTCTTCTCCCAGGCAACCAGCAGCAGGACAAGAGGGCACAGACTCAAGCTCTGCCAGGGGAGGGTTAGGCTAGAGATTAGGAAGAGATTTTTTAGGGAGTGAGTGCTCAGACATTGGAATGTGCTGCCCAGGGAGGTGGTGGATTCACCATCCCTGGAGGTTTTCAAGCTGAGACTGGATGTGGCACTTAGTGCCATGGTCTAGTGACCATGGGAGGGTTGGACTGGATGATCTTGGAGGTCTTTTCCAACCCAGCTGATTCTATGGTTCTATGAACCTTAGGCCACATTTGAAGTCCATAGTGTAATAAAATGATGGTCAGTCAGTGATCTCTGTGAGATGAGAAATTAAGAGGAAAAAATACTTGTAATTTAGCAAATAACTTGAAATTTAATAATAGTCTGATGGGATATTTCAGGTCAACTTACAAACTAGCAACTCTTCTACTTTGGAGCTGTGGACTTCAGGAGGAGCACATATGGTCTGTTCCAAATACAGCCCCCGTGAATGACTGGAAAGGTGGGCAGGAACTGGAGCTCCTGGCAGCCAAATCCTGTAACTGAAGTCCTGATTGTAAAATGAATGATGAAAAGGGGCAATCCTAATCTGATCCTTGGCCTTACTGTAAATTAGGAAAAGTGATAATCTTCATTTGTGAAATGAGGAAAATTGGCAGCTGTGACAAAATGAAAGGAAGTAGTTCAGTTTAATATTAGACTTATGAAAAAATCAGCCATAAAAGCTGTGCTGAGGTTGGCCAGGGCAGAGCCTCAGAAATGTCCAGGGAATGTTCTTCAATCAGTTCAGGGAATGTGAGGACATGAAGCTGAAAGTGCTGAGCTCCAAAGGAATGAGGATAAAGCTTATAGCTTTGCTCTAGATTTGCTCAGTTTACTTTTTGAATGCATATTAGGATCTGTGAAAGGAATGGAATAAAGTTTCCTTTCTCCAACTGGAGTTATTGGACAAGGTGGACTGAAAAAGAATAAATTGGGCTCAGGCAGGGAGAGTGACTCTGGCAGACATGGAGCTTTCCAAAGGTGGGAAAACTGATTTTGAAAATTCATCCTCTTCTGAGCATGAAATGTGACTTGAATGATGGATAAGCTATGGAAGGATTTGGAGTTCATTATGGCTGGGAGGAGAGTAATACATGCTGGAAGTATTGTCTTACAATTTCAATCCCTGGAAATGTTCCTTAATTATGTGGCTCAGGTGGAGCACAGTCTTTGCAGATAACTGATTTGGAGCAAGGAGAATTTCCTAGGACAGCAGTTAACTACTACAGCAGCTACTGGTTGCAGTATCTTTTTACCCAAGTAAAGGTAGAGTGATGGAAATCCTATTTTAAGGGCCAAGCCCTTGCAGAAACCTTAGCTGCTAGACATGAAGGAAATGTTGATTTTTCTCCTGCACTAAGACATTTAAATTCTAAATTAATTTAAATGCAGAGCTGCAGCAAGATATCAAGTGATTTCCCTGAGGCATGTGATGCTGTAGGTAGGTGTACTTGCTCTGGCTTTAACCCAGCTGGCACAACTAGTTATAACTTTGAAAATGCAGCAGCTTAGAGGTCAATACAAGTCACTGAGGTCCATGAAGTACCTCCAGCTGAGCTTCCAAGCCTCTTACTGATGTTAGAGGTGCCATTGCAATTGGTGCTTGTCTTAGCAGGGATAAAGACACCATGGCTGTGCCACAATCCAAATTTCAGAGGACTGTTTAGATTCCCTAAAAGTTTTTTCGTGTTAAAAATCAGTTCTCTGGATCCAATAAATATACAGCCTGCACACAGTGGTCTACCACAGATGGATTCTGAGGGAAACCAACCCATTCCACAGCACCTCTCTGTTTAGTGAAAGCAAAGCAGTAAGAAGTGCTACTGGGCATCAAGGAAATGAACTGGGATGGGATAAGTGAGCTTTCAACAGTATTTGGACCTCACTCACAGTTCTGATTAAAGTCAAATGGTGGCCCAAGCAGAGTCTGTGGAGCCAAGGAACAGGAAAAGGGGGAGGGAACAACTTTTAGAGCAGGACAAGACCTACTGCAACTTCAAAAGCTGATATTTGGCTCAGCACCTGCTGCCTTTTGAGGATGGGAAGGAGGTGAGGTCCAGCATGCCTGGTTCACATTAGCCCTAGGTGGTATCTTGGTGCGAAGGAAAACTTTAGAACATGAACTGATGTACTTAAAAATGGTCTGTAATACACTGAAGTCATCAGCCTGACATCAAACCTGAAGACAAGTGAATCACTGGGAGCAGAAGTGATTCATGGTGAATTCACAGCCAGCCAGGGCATGGTTTCCCCAACAATGAGGGCAGGACAGTCCTGACCAGCTCCCCAGCCAGAGGCACTCAGGTAAAGGTTTTTGGGTTTTTTAAGGATTTTTTCTTCAGGATTACTGCTACTATTTCAGGCAGATTTTTTGTGGCTTTGTTAATATTGTAAAACCAGTGCATGGGTTTGGTGAGAAGGAAACCGTTTCAGTGGCTGGCACGGTGTGATTTAAAGTTTTCAGAAATGTTTTTTAAAAAAAAGCTCTTGTAACTGCTCCCATTTTCACCTCCCCACGTTTCAAACACCTTCCAGGCTGGACACAGATGCTAGTGCTTACAGTCTGGGGGCAGCACTGACAGAGGAAATCAAAGGACTTGAGGGGCTGGTGGCTTATTACAACAAAACCTTTATGTTCTCAGGAGAGAAATTAATATTCTGCTCAAAGAACATCTGACAGTGGTTAAATCTAGAGAACGTTTGCACTGTTGTTTCTTTAGGTAAGGATATATGGTTGGACAAATCCTGGGCAGGCTGCAGGGACTCTGCAGGCCGTGCTGCCTCCTCAGAGAGGAATGTTGGGTTTCCAGGAGGTGAGACAGGATCCAGCACAGCTTGATCTAGAGAGCAGCATTGGAGGTTCAGCCCCACCATGAGGAACAGGTCACCCAAGGAACTCCAATGCTGAGTTGTCTCTGCTGAAGGTCTGTGCTCCTTTGGGACAGGGAGTTGGAGCAGTGGGTAAAGAATCAACTCCTGTGATGATATTCCTGTTGTGTGCAGAATAATGGACTTTTTTTTTCTTTAAAGAAACATAATGTTGAGGAAACACATGGCTCTAGCATTCACTGGTCTCTCCTGACAGAAGTATGTGGCAATAAATTGAAATTTATTCATTTGTTAGTGTTCAAGAAGATGTGCTGTTATTAAACCCTCCATCTCTACTCTTAGATGAAGCAAAGAAAACCTAGAGTTTAGTGACAGGTTGATACAATACCATGTGGCTGAAACATGTCTTTTTATCCCTACTCATATATAAAATATCATTATGATTCCTGGGGCCAATGCAAGTGAACTAAGTAATAAGCTGATAATTTTCTTGCTGTATTAAACCAAGTGCTATGAAATGTTGAGGGGTTTTTGCTGTACCAAACAGAGATTCAGATTTAAAATTTGTGTATCCAAGTCATGCTTTCCAAAATATCTGATTTTTCTGTACCTAAACCATCATGGAGATGTCATGATATGTTCCTAATGTCTCATTGACATTAGTGGCAACAGGTTATGATATCAGAGTTACAGAAGCAAAGGGAAATGGGTTTAAACACATTTATGTTAGACATTGATGTCTCAACTTCTGGACACCAGTGGCAGCTGAAAACTGAAGGGACAAATGCTAGGCAAGTAAATAATCAGTTTTTAACACGTTTGGTTTATTTTAAAACTGTTTGAAGCTATCTTTGAAGGGTCAAACACTGGAAAATCAGTTGTGTTAAGGTTTTCATCAGTCTGTAAAACCTCTGTTGACTGAGCTCCCCTGTCCTGCCAGGTTCCTATGGGTTATCCAGCAGTGCTGACCTGCAGCACAGGGGCACTTTTCATGGAATGTGAAGCAGGGATGGATTTTTTGTGTATAAGCTGCTGATGTGGTTTTTATACAGTGTGCCGGGTACGTTTTAAAAACAGGAATGGGAAGGAGAGCATCAGAAAAGTGGATGTGGGAGGCCCTTCTGGGGAACATGGAATGGCCTTCCATGGAACAGCAGGCTCAGGTGTTGTATGTGCCTGTACTGGGGTCTAGATAGACATACTTGGGAGGTTCTTGGACTCTGGAGTAACACAAGATCTGAGCATCTCTGCAGAATTCAGAGTGATTTGTGCTTTAAACTTTGAGGGCTGCATGGCAGAAGGTTTGAGGTTGTGTGACTTGGTCTCTGTTCTCATTTCACCTTTACTGAGCCTGTTCAGTTACTCCTCAGAGTAGCTGCTCCCCACTCTGCCCTCCAGAGGGATCCTGGGATGGAATTGTTAGGACCTGTGGAAGCACCTGGAGGTCACTCACGTGTGTTTCGTGGCCTTGGTGCAGGACACTGGTGTGTGCCATGCTGAAGGTCAGACTGAGATGGTTTCTTCTGGGTCCTTTTGAATCCCATTAATCTTTACAGAGCTGGGACTTTCCTGGCTAATGGTCCATTCCAGCAAAGTGCTGAGCTCCCTCAATTCAAAACATCTTGCAGAATGAGGCCAAAGCCTCTGAGTTAGGAAGAGGTGTGAGGAGAGCTTTATTAGTATGGCACATATTTAACCCATAGGAAAACCCACAAATTTTACTCATTTTAAGTGTATTTCACACTTTTGGACTATTTGAAATAACCACATTTGTACAAACTTCTTTTAATGAATAGAGTTCTTTATGTACAAAGGCAAAGCTTTTTTTTTCCCCCTAAGTACAGGACTTTTAAAATACTATTTCTTTTGTAGGTCTGGCTGCTCCCATCGTCTGTTCATTGCTGCTTGCTGCTACAGAAGCCTCAAGGACTGAAAACAATTTAGATTATACTTTATCTTAAATGATTTTTGCTGATCCAGGCCATGGATTCATCAGGACTAATAAGACAGATAAGTAAAGGACTTTGTTATTTAATACCAACTCTCATAAAGCTTCTTCAGCACAAGTGGAGAGGCAGCACACTGTTTGTGTTTGAGTGATGGGAAGGAACTACCTGGTTACAAATTCTGGCCCCATTGAACTCAGTGGGGGTTCTGCCACTTGACTTCAACAAAGCAAAGGCTTCACCACATGTTCAGAAGAAATATTTCACTGGGACTATTGTCTGAGTGCTGGGAAATGTATCATTTTTACCTCTGCATTCCTGTTCACATCTGGATGTTTGTTTATTTACATGCACTTCAGAGTGATTTGATATAAAATTTCTCATCGATTCCATTTTATTCCAAGTTTCAGTTGCTGCATTTCATGATTTCTTGTGCTTTTAGAGCCCCCACATGGCAATGCCTGAGCTGAATCCATGGCAGGGAAGTGTTCCCATATTTTGTATCGCTGGGGTTTCAACTGAATTAAAGAAACAGAGAAATGAAAACATTTGCATTTGTTTATATAATTAAAAAGAGTCATATAAAATTGGGCCCAAGCTAGTAAGTATATCCTTTAATGAACACAAACCTCTTTTGCAAGCAGGTCATAAATGGAGAGACATCCATCTCATATCTCCCCTATCAAGGTCGATTTAGAGCAGGTAAAAAAAAAACCAAACCAAAACCCAAAACCCTGTGCTATTTGTCTTAGGAAATATTGAAAACTTTTATAGGGAATTTGGAAAATATTTTTTTGGCTAGGCTGAAAGGTAAAATCCTGGAGCACAAAGTACAGAGCTGGGCACAGAAAGGGAACAGACGGGCTGCTGTAAAACAACCCTTTAATAAGGCATTAAAATGCCATCGACTTGGACACGTAAAAAAAAAAAAAGCTATGAAAACAAATGCCTTTCAAATAATTAGGATCTTATGCTTGAGAGCAGTGTTGATCTCCATGCAGAGATT
>NW_008682671.1:102789-106093 GCF_000695815.1 Acanthisitta chloris
GTCTAAGGAAGGAATTAGCAGAGTATAAATCGGCTGCGGTTTGCAACTTTGCTGTTTGTGCCTTCCTAGAAATGCTCCCTTCAGCCTCTCTATCTCCTCCTCTCTGCTTCCTAAAGCATTTTGGAATACTCCTGATTTAGGATGCCAGAGTATTTTTTTAATTGAAGCTCAGATTTTGATCAGGAATGTGTGAAGTGGTTGGATTCTTCACTTTCGGCCGTGCTGGGGGAATGAGGCTGAGCCAGGCTAACACATGCAGCAGAAAGAGCTGCAAAACCCATTTCTGCCCTTGAAATGGGTTTGTTTTCACTTCAGGTCATGTACTTGGACTGATTTAAACATTTAACAATAGTTTGTAGTGGTGGTTGGTATGTAAAATAGACCAAATGTTGTATAAATTTACCTTTTAGGGGAATAAAAAAAATCCTTCAAGAAGAATTTTTATCACCTGTAGTGGATACAAATACAAAAAGAATTATAATCATTGATTAGCCATGTCTATGTGTTTAAGCCTGGGTGAAAATTGGTGTGTTGTCCCTCAATAGCACAGCTCAGAAAAGCTTCACTATCAAAAAAATGTCTTTGGAAGGATGTGCATCTCTGATTAGATAACTAACATGATGAAATAATAAGAGTTGAGCGTCAGATTCTCAGCTTTAAGCTGGAATTTAATAGATTTTTTTCACAAAAATAGCCTGAAATTAATATTGTTTCTCTTCTATCATCAAATTCCTGTTTTGATCTCCATTTTACTGAGCACTAACATCAATAATCTGGAGAAATTAATGTATGTCCCTTCTGTATTTCATCTTGTTTCCTGTTTTGTCATTAGTCAACTCTTACCCCTAAGGCATGAGTTTTTAAGCTTCTAATCCAGCCTGGGCTTTTTTTTTCAGCTCTGTAATTGCAGATACTCTTCAATTTTGTGCTTTTTTAACACCTAGAACTACATCCATCAGAGCCTTCTATGTAACTTTCATAACCATTCGAATAGATCTTGCTCTAGATATTGTGATTTCATCTGTTAATCAGTTTTATACGACTTTCTGCTCGCCTGGTTTTTCAAGGTGTGAAAATTTGCACTGCAGAGGAATTTTATGGATCACAACCCTAATTTTGGAGTAAGATTCTAAATAACTGCTCTGCTTATAAAGCTTTGGGCAGAAGTTTTAAGTTGCTGTGAATTGCTGCTAAGCCTGTGTAGCCATTTGGCTACAAGTACATCCCAATTAGTGACCCTTCCATGGAGCAGTAGCAGCAGAGGAGGGATTTTTTTTTTTTTAGGGCTTTTTTTTTTTTTTTAAAAGTCAGTCGTAAATGATTAGTCCAAAAGAGTAGCATAAAACTTCGAGCTAGTCCCCTGCAGGAGCCTGCTGGAGGAAATTAAAGGATCAACAACAGAAGGGAAGCACTGAGGTAGGATTGTTCCAGGCTGCAGCCACAGGCTTTCACATGCACTCAGGAAATTGACTTCATCAAAAGCTGAGGATGCAGGCGTGAGGATGAGGAGGATCACGCAGGTGATGATTCTAAATCATGGCTCAGCATCACATCATTTTCCAAGGGAAAGGTTTCCTCCCCACCTCGACAAGAGCAGCTTTTTCGAGCTCGAAATTGAACCATCTCCTTAGGAATCAATGCGAGTTCAGCAGAAATCTGAGCTATAAATCTAATTGAACTTAATAAATAACAAAAGATTCAGTTTTCCCCGAATAATATCAGTTGGATGAGGGTTTGCACATGACTCCAGAGCTGCTGCTCTGTGCCCTATGTGTGGATTTGTGTGTTTGTGTGTGTGAGAGCTATAAAACCAATGACTCAGGAGTGCTTGGGACGCACAGCCAGGCAAGGCTTTTTCTTTAATGTCTTAAGTAAATTCACACTGCAGAAATTTGCATCTTCTGGGCCTGGGATGAAGCTGAAACCTTTGCTAGTGGAGCAGGAAAGAGTCACAGGAGGGGAAATGCATAAATCTCCATCTGGAGCCAAGTATGCTGGGAAGGGGGAGCAGGAGTGCCAGAGCAGGCTGAGAGAGCTCGAAATTCCAAGGGAAAAGTGGAAGAAAGAAAGAGGAATGTCCCAGGAATGAAGCTCTTATAATGTTCAATACTTTCATCAGAAATAAACCACTGGAAAGCTATAATCCAAATAAGGAAATTAGACCGAAAATTAACAATATTCAGCTATTCAGATGTCAAAAGAAATAGTGGAGTTATTGGTGTTAGAGGTTATTGCCAGAGGGGAAAACTCAGCATGTCCTGGGTAATTAAGCTTCATTGGGGAGCATGGATCCCTTCTCCAGGTAAGAAATGCTTTTACTACATGGCATCTTTGCTATTGTAATTAAACACCATGGGCTATTCTGCATATGAAGTCTTAAACACTTTAGTCCTTTATCATGGGATTTTACTGGCCAGGCATGTGTGTTCCTATGGCAAAAAACACTGACTGCTATAAAAAAAGAAACCCAAACATTTCTTTTTATTACTTGACTTGCTGTATTTTTTTATATATATTGAGCCAAATTCATCCCTTGTGTAGCTCAGTCGAAGCCAATAAGGGTAGATTTGGCCCATGTCTATATGAGAAAGGTGGTGACAATTAAAATATATTGTTTAATAATGAGAGCTATGGTAGTGAAGTGTCTTTGTGTCTATGAAATTATACACCACGACACCACCTTGCCAGTATGGAATTGGGACTAGCAAAACATATAAGAGAGGTTTCTGATGGAAAGGCAAAAGCACTCTGACTTTTATTGTTATGATTAAATATCACAAAGGCATTTGAACAAGACTAATTTAGGTAACATCTCCAGAAGTCTCATTTATAGTGCAGTATTTTACCATAGAGCAAGTCATTTAAAAATATTTCTTGCATGTTTTTATATGTGGCTCTCAAGGACAGGACAACTGGCTGTTATTAGCGGTAAGTAAAAGAACAGTTTTATTTCCTTTCTATTTGAGTGACTTGCAGCAATATTACCAAAAGGAATGTACCCTATTAAATGAAATGTGAGGACAGTCTTTACTATCACTTTATATTGGCAATTCCCAGTTGTTCCCCTGCATGAGGCATTATACCAACACAGGAAAGATGTTGTTGATACCCTGAAGAGCTGGAGATCTCACCAGTTTGGGCAGCAAGACACCCAAAGCTCAGGACACAGCTGGCCAGATGAGGTGTGTTAC
Organism: Acanthisitta chloris; assembly: GCF_000695815.1. Classification (NCBI taxonomy): domain Eukaryota; kingdom Metazoa; phylum Chordata; class Aves; order Passeriformes; family Acanthisittidae; genus Acanthisitta; species Acanthisitta chloris. The sequence goes on from NW_008682671.1 coordinate 105,981, forward strand.
TTGTGGCATGGTGGGTCACACACAGCAACTCTTCTTTGTGTCCCTGTCGTTAAGTTACAGTGGCTTTTACGAGCTGAGGTCTTACTGTCCTGTCTGCTGAGTTTTATCCTCCT
>NW_008682671.1:106114-109335 GCF_000695815.1 Acanthisitta chloris
GCCAGTAACCATATCCCTCATTCCAAGCTCTCCATGCCTGCTGCCAGGAAGCCTGGCTAAGCTTTGCTCTGCTTCGTAACCCTCCCAAATATTTGGTTGAGCACTTTACTGGGCACCTGCTTGCCAAGAGGGGAGGTGGGAGGAATAACCAGAGAGATTTCCCTTGGGCCTGGAGGGCTCAGGAAAACTCCTTTTCCCTAGGGGCCTCCTGCTCCTTCTTCTGTGCTCTGACCCTTGAGCTTTAGGAACTGGGGTGGGAAAGGTCAGAGGAGTTACAGGACAGATATTCTGTTGACCCAAGAGTTGAATCGGCTCTTGATGGCCCTGCCCAGGAGCATGAGGAAGACAGTAACCTCTCCCTACTGAGCTGATGGATTCCAGCAGAAAAAGTAGCTCTTAAATGAAACCAAAGATATAAAATATTAGTTCTTCTAATGTTGCTGGTCTTCTAGGGAGTCCCTGACCCCAAAAATGAAAAAAAGGGAAAGAGGAGAACAGAAAGTCACTTTTGCCATACTTACTGCTCATTCTGAATCTCTTTTATAGATCTGGCTTTTGGGCCCAATCTCTAATAATATTTTATTAGAAGAAAGCATGAATCATTGAAATGGTGCACTTTAGTATCTATGGAAAGGAAAACTGGGAAGGACACAAGAAGGAGCTAAGCTGTGGAAAACCCATTCAAGGAACCATTGCCACACAAAGGATCTGAATCCACAGTAAGAAACAACAGAAAGGAATAAAGTATTTCCAAGGAAACATCTGAGCATGGTGTTGGAGCCAAGTAAGGAATTATTACTGTATTAGCCTGTCAGGAAAGGGTCATACAGTACACGTGGTAGGAGAATACCATGACATTTTGAAATTAATATGATTTTTTTTTATTAGCATCAATGTGATGCTCAGGACTGGCCCATATACCTGCAAAATTGAAACTTAACCGAAGAAGCCATGAGAGATCCCAGGAGGAAGAGGATGTTTAGTCTGTCTTAAATAGGATAAAAGGTACTTTTCTGCTTTTTTTTTGCACATTTTCAGAGATCTGTTTTTCAAGCTATGAGAAACATGGCTGTGTTATCCACAGTTTCTCATGTATTACGAGAAGTGGCTAAAACAAGTGAAGAGAACAACCTGAACTTTTCTCTGTGACACCGACATTGGTGTCTCTACACTCAACTGCAGTGAACAGGACTCATAATCTCACCCAATATTGCCAGGCTTTGCAATACTGCAATGAAATGAGGGTCCCAGTCTGAATTCCAGGAGCTGGGAACTTCCCCTTACACTCTGCACATCCCCACACTCAGGCTGGTTGTGTTACTCACAGTGTGTAAGTACAAGTGTGTGCACTCACCAGTGACTGTCAGATTCTTGGGCAACCTGGTTGCTGTTGCCAGTTGCTCTTGCTCTTTAGCCAGAAGAAAGAATGTTGTTTTTTTCTCCCTTTCTCTCCTCTTTTCAGTTTCCCAGTTCACGTTTTCCTTGTCTTTAGTTCCTGGTTCCTGACCTCCTGCTTCCCTTTCTTTCCCTGTTAATAGGATGAAAACTGATTTCCAAACAATCTAATTAACTACTTCCCAGAGGTGAGTGAATGTTGTTTCCATGTTCTGCATGAGAGGAGCAAATCATTCAGTGACTGCTGTGTGCTGAATCACTGCTGAGGGTATGGGGATTTGGAAATGCTCATTTTCATGCCTGCAATAGAAGTTGTTTCCTCACAGCTGAGAGGAATACAGGTAAATAGGAAGTTTTAGCTTCAGTAATAGCTGCTCTAAATGAGGAATTAGTGGTGGCTTCTTTGCATCTTTAACTCAGCATTTGTTGGGAGGAGAAGGGGCTGTGCCTGCAGCAGAGGTTAAACACTCAGTGAGCTCACAGCAGTTCTCTGATGCTCACATATTTCTGTATCACTCTGGGGAGGATGGACAGTGAATCCATAGGAACATCATTATTCCAATCCTCACTTGTCTCATGCTAAATGTCCTGTATATATTGAAGGACAAAATTTGCACTCTTGATTTATTTTTTTTTCAAGCAAACCCCCTCCAGCCTACTGACACCTTCCAGGCTTGGAGTGCTTGGACAATGTTTATCCAAAGAGTTAGAATCCCTTTCTCCTTACATGTTCCTGGTGAAGAAATGGAGAGAAACTACAGGCATGTGCTCAGTCCTAATGCTGAGTGTAAATCTAGTCCTTCGCTGTGATACTGGACAGAAATCCCAGTGGAAGGTTTTCCTGCCTCTAACCTGTCTACTTGCTTTCATAATGATAAATGGTGAGAAGGAAAGGGTGAGGGAGGGGGGGAACCATCCAAGCTTTGAACTGGCTCTGTCGTAAGAAGGATGAGAAGGAAAACCAGATTCGTTTAAACCAGGATTTTTATATGCCTAAAATCCTTTTTCTCTGCATCACCTTAGGTGTTCTCATGTGTAAGGCTTCAAGCAAATCCTTACTCAGAGATGTCTTATCAGGTGAGACACTGTGGCTACTTTAATTTTTTTGCTGTGAATGGAATTGATTCCCTATCCCCACTCCCTTTTCTGCCCTGCACGGAGCTGCTCAGTAGCCTTCACCTTTGCTTTCAGCCTAGGTATCCCTTGCACACTGACTGTTTCATATTACTCTGATGCACCAAGTGAGTTCATCACCTTTCCAGGATGTCTTGTGATTGATTCCTCATGTCCAGGGCAATCTGCTCTAAAGTTTCAGGCTAAAATGAGTGCTTGGATTTAGAGGGGAGAATCAATGATTCGAGTCTTATTCTCTAATGTTCCGAGATATCCATTTCTGTATTAGATTCACAACTAATACAATTCAGCATTAGAGTCAACCTTCTGCTATTCTCTCAGTAGCTGCATGAGTACACTAATTTTCAGAGTGTGGCTGTGTCATCCATCAAACTCAAATATGCTGTAGCTCATTCCTAAGCTGCACTGCACAGCCAAGACTGAAGGCTGGGCTTGGTGAAAGGAAGATGAGAGGGGCTGGCCCTGCTCTACTGAAGTTTATAAAAGTTTTCCTATTGACTTCAACAAAAATAGGCCTGAGCCTTATGATTTTGGCATGCCAACACAAAAATACGCCTTTTCATCTCTGCTGAGCTGCCTCACATTTTGTTGTCTGCCCTGTGTAAGGTCGAGGCAGTTGAGGGGGAATAGTAGTGTTGCACGTCTTGTTCTCTGCACATGTTGTTCTCTAGTAAATACTTGTTCAAGGATGT
>NW_008682671.1:109367-113185 GCF_000695815.1 Acanthisitta chloris
AAATTTGGCCCAGTTTCTTGCTATCAGTGTAAACCTCCCAGCGAGAAGCTCCATTTGTCAAAGTCTGTCTTTCAGAGCTGCTCAGATGGTTGTGGCCAACAGACGGTGCTGACATTCCACATCATTTTTCTTTTCTAAAAAGTCACTTCCCACCAGTTTGTAAATACAACCCCACTGGAAATATTCCTCGAAACTGTAGCAATGTATGGTTGAAAGCCAAAAATTAGTATTTGCTGAAAACTAAGGAAAAAGGCAACCAAAAACCCAGATGGAAGATGTTGGCATTTGCCAAATGCTCATTCAAACCTCTTCCCTATAATTTCTTTTGTGTGCAACAAGAGCCTTTTGACCTGTTGGAGCTATTACTCCTGTTTTCATTCCAGTGGGTTTTGCTTTTCTTTTGTCAAACAAGTTTCTAATTAAGAAAAATCACAGTTATCCTGATTTTAATTGAACTAGTGTTATTATCACTTAGCACTAATTTTGCTGTTTTATTTCCTTCCCTCAGGACCTGGTTCCAAAGATGGGCTCAAGCTCAGCAGTGCAGTTTTCAACCCAGAGGTACCTTACTGCATACCCTGTGGAAATCCACCATGAAGTCACTCTCAAGAGTAGTCAGACAGGTATGTTTGCTGATCACAACTAAGAAAATGGTCTTTGTGGCAGGGCTGGGGCCTTGGCAGCTGTCACCACCTAGCATGACCTTCCCTCCATGCCAAGTTTAAATTTAAACTGAATTTTGGCTTAAATAGGACACAGGTTGGTCTACCCCGCCCAGTGCTGGTGCCAGGAGGGGCTGTTAATCCAAGCCCCAAACCCCAATGCCTGCAGTGATGTTTCATAGGTAGAGCCCAAGGGGCTGTTTGTCTTGTCACAGTGTTTGCACATTAAATAAGGTTCATGTTGGACAAGGCTTTTTGCTTTAGTTGTACCATTCCCAATATTTTCTTTTCTTTCATTTTTAATATTGATCCTGTACTTTGTGGAAAGGAAATCAATTCAAAGCCTGATGTTCTCCACCAGCAAGTCACAGACTCGTGGTTTCTCTTCCAGCCTACTATCATAGCAATAAAACCCTTCTAATCACCTTGAATTTAGGCTGCCTCTTGTCACAGTCAAGTGCATGGCACCTCCTTGGAGCAGGTCCTTAAATTAAAATATTGTAGCTTTTTTTGCTGCTACAGAAACATGAGTGGCCAAGGAGAGAGAGGAGGTTTTATTCCTCTGGCTGGAATTTTTCACTATAACCATCCTCAGGGGAGTTCTCATCTTCAAAAGAAACATTCCTTCTATACAAGCTGCAAAAAGAATTATTTAATGACATCATAAATTAATACAGAGAGGCACAAATTTTCCAAAATGTGAAGAGAGAAAGGAAAAAAAATAAATTAATGTTTGCCAAAAACACCCCAGACTTGGGCCCCTCTTGAGCCTGTGAGCTGCCAATGATGCCATATTGAATGGTGGGGCTTTTGGCATGACTTGAGTTTAGCTTGTTGAAATTTTGGCAAATATTCCTATTACTCACATTCTCAGCAAGCTGATACAAATATTTGTTCTATTTAGAGTGAGGTCCAAGATCAGTGCTGGCATAAATGCTGTTGGGCTCAGTGGAACTAAACTTGCTTGTGCCAATATTAGATTTGGACATCTAACTTAAAGAAAAACAAAGTTAAAACATTCCCCATGCCTTTTAATGCAGATTAGAGCACATCAATGGGAACCAGACCTTGTGTGTATCCAAGTTTTTCTCACTTGCTAATTTCTGCTTTAATCTGATTTGAAGTGGACCTAGTTTTCCTGCACTTGGATTGCCATTCCCTGCTCCAATGCAACAAACCATCTCACCAGAGGTAGGGCTGGAAAAGCCTCCACACATGTGAACCTCTCCAAATTCTTGAGAGTTAAAAGCTGTTTAAACTGTAGTAAATCAAACTGGGGCACAGTCAGGATACCTGATCTGTTTTAAAGCTGTGCAGGTTGTTGGGAATTTTTTTTTATTTTTTATTTTTTAATGATGTCTACAGTTTAGTGTTTCTGATTTGAAAAACAAACAGGGTAAATCCTCAAGGACACTCAGCATTGCTGTGCTCTGGTTCTGGGCTGGGCAGTGCTGGGAGGATGCTGTTCAGCCAGGGGCTTGGTCTGCAGCCTCACACTCAGCACCTGCCAAACCTACCCAGATGGGAAACACAGAGAAGTGAAGTGGAACCAGGTTGCCTTCTCTGGCCACACCACTGCTGTCTGCCTTGCCCATGAGCTTGGGATTGAGACTGGAGACATAAACAGGTTAGACATCTTGCAATGAAAACATGAACCAAACTGAAAAAGAACAACCTGTTTCCATTCCATAAATGAATATAACCAGGCTGTGCTTTGGGGCTGAGTTAGCTACAGGTCTGTGCTCAGGCCTAAAGGGATTTGGGAGCTCCCACTATTCAGTGCTATCCCAGTGCTTTTGTCAAAGTCACATAGAAGAGACTTCAGCCATTTAGAAATGGGAAATCTGGTCTAAGTGGCTGAACTAGATTCCTCTCTGAGTGGAAAAAGATCATCACCAGAGGATGATTCATCCCAGTTAATTGAAATGTCTGATCTCTCTCCAGTGACTATAAAAGGAGCCCAGATGACCAGATTAGCATATATCCAAATTTTGCACATTTTTTCTGCTAACTCAGCCTTTCACAACCAGGTCCTGTACTCACATGTAGTGTTTTTATGAGGAAAAACTTGTTATTTGGCACAAGGTTTCCCAGGGCACTTGCTCAGCTCCAGTGGCTGTTTTGGGATGGAGCCTCAGCCATGCTCCACTCGAAGGCTGCCAGCAGTGCCTGCTCTGTGCTTGCCAGGTAAAACCTGGATTAATTACATGGTCAAGTCTTCTCTACATCCCCTGCATTAACTGAAAGCTGCTGGAAGAATTCTTATAGGAGTTCCTTTTCAAACAGCCTTAAGTCAATAAATACTGCATCAACTAGTAGAAGGTATATGAAAAATGGTGAAAAAAAATATAGAAGCAATGATTATTCATTAAAAATGACATTGTTATTCTGTTAGTCATATTTGTAAAAAAAGCAGAAGATCGAGGCAGCTTGTCATGGGCACTCTGGGCTGCTGACCCCATTCATTTTCAGGCTGTAGTGGCAGCATTTGTCTGGTTGAGTGTTGACTCAGTGTCACTATGAGAAATGAAACTGAGCATTGCAAATTATGAGCAGTAACACCTTCAGACCTCTCCCCCCACCCCCTTTAATTTTTCACTAGTGTCACTGTAACTGATCCCTAGAGAAGTACAGGAACATCCTCGTGGTGCTCTTGAGGTGAGGTCAGTGCCTGCTCTGAACTTGGTGCTCAGTGTACTCACATCAACTCATGTGGCCATTAAACCATAGAGAAACCACAAGCAAACCCAACCCTCTGCCATGGGCAGGTAAAGTGTGGAGGTGAAGCTTTGAGATGGCAAAAAAAAAGGGTAAAGTGTGTCCCTTGGGGAAGTATGAATGGTATATTCAGATAGCAGGAGACAGAAGAGAGACAAAGCTTCTTAATTCACCATGGAACATTTTTATACTAATTGAAATGCACCCAGAGACAGCTTATAGTAGTAAAATGACTTTATGTTCTGATATGTAAAATAAAATGTCCATGCTATGTAACAAACATTTAAAAATTCCATACCACCTGTAGCTAATGTGGTTTCTAATAAAGATTTATCTGTAGCATATATGGTTTTTTTTGTCTAACCAATTCTTAGTTTTTACATCAAAGGTGTGTAATTAAAAAAAAAAATCTTAAATAGATGTCTTTCCAAAAAAAAA
>NW_008682672.1:0-2050 GCF_000695815.1 Acanthisitta chloris
ATTCCAGGAGAACCTCCAGGAGGAATTTACCCCCAATCCTGACACTCTGCCCATGGGGGAGAAATTCCTCATGTGGAGATTCCAGGAGAACATCCAGGAGGAATTCACCCCCAATCCCAAAGTTCTGCCCATGGGGGAGAAATTCCTCATGTGGAGATTCCAGGAGAAATTCACCCCCAATCCCAAAGCTCTGCCCATGGGGGAGAAATTCCTCATGTGGAGATTCCAGGAGAAGCTCCAGGAGAACCTCCAGGAGAAATTCACTCCCAATCTTGAGGCTCTGCCCATGGGGGAGAAATTCCTCATGTGGAGATTCCAGGAGAAGCTCCAGGAGAACCTCCAGGAGAAATTCACTCCCAATCTTGAGGCTCTGCCCATGGGGGAGAAATTCCTCATGTGGAGATTCCAGGAGAAGCTCCAGGAGAACCTCCAGGAGAAATTCACTCCCAATCTTGAGGCTCTGCCCATGGGGGAGAAATTCCTCATGTGGAGATTCCAGGAGAAGCTCCAGGAGAACCTCCAGGAGAAATTCACTCCCAATCTTGAGGCTCTGCCCATGGGGGAGAAATTCCTCATGTGGAGATTCCAGGAGAAGCTCCAGGAGAACCTCCAGGAGAAATTCACTCCCAATCTTGAGGCTCTGCCCATGGGGGAGAAATTCCTCATGTGGAGATTCCAGGAGAACATCCAGGAGGAATTCACCCCCAATCCCAAAGTTCTGCCCATGGGGGAGAAATTCCTCGAGTGTGGAACTCAGCCCAAGTGGGTCCTGGATGGAAATGGCTCTGGAAGAACTCAGGAAAATGAGTTTTTTGATGGATTTTGGTGGAGTTACAACTTGGAGGTGTCTTCAGTGGGAGCTGCAGCTCCTCCAACCACAGATTTCTCCCAGATCAGCATTTTCCACCCCAAGGAAGAGTAGAAGGGAAGGGAAAGGTGACACCTTCACACCTCAACCCCTTTTGTGCCCCAGAGGGCTGGAAAAGAAGCCAAGCAGGAGGAACCAGGAACTCTCCAACTGGGAGAGAAGGTCCTACCAAGGAAAATGTGTTGGTGGTGGCAGTGGGAGAATTTAGAGTTGGGAAGGTCCTTGATGTCCATCCAGGACTTTCCCTAAGGTTATTTCCATGTCCTCAATTCCCTTTTCCCCACTCCCAGTCAGGGTTGGAAGTACTGGGCCTGATGGAGCCACACCAGTGAGCTCCCATTTTCCCAACTGGGGGAGAAGGTCTTGCCAAGGGGGATGTGTTGGTGTTGGCAGTGGGAGAATTTAGGGTTGGGAAGTTTCCTGGAATTTAGGTCCTGGAAAGTCCAACCAGGACTTTCCCTAGGGATATTTCCATGTCCACAATCCCCTTTTCCTCACTGGAAGTACTGGGCCTGATGGAGCCACACCAGTGAGCTCCCATTTTCCCAACTGGGAGAGAAAGTCCTACCAAGGGGAATGTGTTGGTGGTGGCAGTGGGAGAATTTAGGGCTGGGAAGGAGGTAAATTCCATGAGTAATTTCCCACCTCAATCCCACAGCCCCAAAACCCAATTGGCTTCACACTAGGAAAGGAATCTCCAAGGCAAAGAGGATTTTTCAGGGAAAAGAGAGGGGAAAAAATTTCAACCCAAATCCTCAGTTCTCATCACAGAAAAAAATAATCATGGGGTTTGGTTTGTTGGGATCTGTGATATGGAAGGAAAATCAATGGGGAATTCTGGGCTGGGGGGTAAAAAGTACTGGAATAAAGCAGCATTGGATTCCATCTGGGATCTGCCAGCTCAGCCAGGATGGTGATGGTGAGGAGGATGAGGATGATGGTGGTGATGAGGATGAGGATGATGGTGGTGATGAGGATGATGGTGGTGGTGCTGAGGATGAGGATGATGATGGTGCTGCTACTGGTGGCACTGAAGAGAGTGATGATGGTGACAGTGATGATGGAGGTGATGATGGTGACGGTGATGATGGGAGTGATGGACGGTGCTGGTGGCACTGGGGATGATGGGGATGGGGGTGATAGTGCTGCTGATGGCAGTGATGGGGTGACAGGGCTGGGGGT
>NW_008682673.1:0-815 GCF_000695815.1 Acanthisitta chloris
TGAGATAAGCACAAAAGAGATGAGCTTTTACTAAGTCCAAGCCTGGCAGTGGTGAGATCTGCTTAGCACATCGTGATTCACATATCTAAACAAAAATTTCTGCTGTGGCAAACTGCATATAGATATAACTGGTCAAAGGTCGCCCAGAACAGGTGGTATCTGCAACCACCAAACCCTCACTCCCAGGAAGCATGCAAATGAAGGCATGCCCATTCTGGCTTCACATGGAAATTAGGAATACACCTTCACTGATACCCGGAATTTGGACTGTATAAAGATGGTACCCCCAGATGTGTAACCGGGAATCCCCACCACTGTTAGTGTGGAAAACACATAATCACTGGATGATTATATGCGGTGCTTCTATTGAAGAGCTCTGGGAATCAGGGGTACAGATAAACCCAAATCTGACTCCCACATGGATCTGAGATGGATATATTTTAATACTCTTCTTTTGCATAGTCATTGTATAATCATACGTTAATCATTACTTTGCTATTGTTCTGTTGATTTCAGGCAAGCATGGGTTCAAGTTCCCTTTCATAATTGTTACATCCCACCCAAGCATGAGTTCGACTTTCCTTCCATAATTGTTGTATAATGATCTATTACACAGGTGGGTACATATAGGCAGGTACACAGGTATATATCTGGACAAAAATTCTCGCTGTGGCGAACTGTATACACATATCACTGGTCAAACAAAGATCACCCTGAGTTATCAGCCCACCACAAGCTGGGACTTACATCATTGAGAAGCCCAGGGTGAAGAAGGACAAGCAGGATGCTACTGGATCCACAGGTAGTGACTATCT
>NW_008682674.1:0-991 GCF_000695815.1 Acanthisitta chloris
GTCTAACAATGAGAGTAAAAGGTATTCGATTTAAGCCCTGTCCACTTGGAAGCAAAGAATTGTGCTTTGCTTGGCGTGAATTTTCTGACTTTATCAGAGTGAATTTAATAGCAGGATCCCCTGCTAAACTGATGATTGTGAATTGGCCAGCATTAGAAAAGGTAAGTTGAACGGTTTTGGTTTGAGCACTAGTCAGCAGGTGTTTTATGCAAATGAATGCAAAGCTGAAAATGCTGATTTCTTAGTATTGATACTTCTAAAAATTTTCAGAATATGACAGCTCTGCAGACGCTTTTTTATTCTACAGGACCACATAACACAGGCAAAATTAAGTATTTTGCAATCTGTCTAATTACATAGATGTATTTTAAATAGGACTATACATGTGAAGTATTTTTCATGCAATAACTAACTATATTAGGGTTTTTTTAAGCAAACTTATTTTGGGGTAATATAACTCACATGTGTATGTTTGCAACACTGTATTCATTACATATGTCTTAAACTGTCTATTCTGCCCCTTCCTGCAGATGGTGTATTCTTTCTTTTCTTTGATACAGTAATTTTACTGTGGGCTGTAACCTAACACACATCTTCTGCTGCTGTTTGCCAAGAATAGTGTCCTTAGTAGTGACAGTAGGTGGCAGCTCATGTCTCCTTTATCTGTTACTGGGGTTTTAGATGTGTAGGATATAGGAAGGCAGTCCCAAATTTACTTAAGCTTACAAGTGTTTACAGTCAGAAAATGGAGCATAGAGTACAGGACTTAAATGAAAACGCTGGAGAGTTTTGGTACCAGGCATTTATTTGCCTTGGTTTTTTTCAATTACTCTGTTTACTTTGGCTGTTCAAATGATGGTGCTGAAGTTGCAGCAGAAACCAGGAGAGTGAAAGCAGGTTAAAAGAAATGTGGATCTGAAGAGAAGACAGGAATCAAGATGGATGTGTTGGGCTAATGGAGACAGAAGTTAGTGAAGGAAATGAAACATGA
>NW_008682675.1:0-7616 GCF_000695815.1 Acanthisitta chloris
TTGGTAGGAAAGATCCCTAACTCCTCCTGGCAAAGATCACAGAACAACATTTAACTCTTTATCTGCTGATTGCATTTGATCTCCATCTTTTTTGTCCTTTTCAGAGATGTTACTGATCACCACCAACCCCTATGACTTTCAGTATGTGAGTCAAGGGGAGATCACAGTTCCCAGCATTAACGACCAGGAGGAGCTGATGGCCACGGACGTAAGTAACAGATGTTTTATTAGGTGGAGTTTCATTTCTCTGACCTTTAAGAGACAGACTTTTTACTCAAAGGCTCTTTTGTTAGAGTGCCATTGACATCCTGGGCTTCAGTGCTGATGAGAAACCAGCCATCTACAAGCTGACAGGGGCTGTCATGCACTATGGGAACCTGAAGTTCAAGCAGAAGCAACGAGAGGAGCAGGCAGAGCCTGATGGCACAGAAGGTACCAGCACAGCATATCCCAGAGCACTGTAGGTCCCACAACACTCTCACATACAGTCGGCAAGTCAAACCATTGACTCAGCCTGTGCATTTCCCCAGTGCCAGTAGTGTACAACAGAAGTGTGTTCTAGCCACAGGACTTCTCTGGAGGAACACAGCTCAGTAGCTTCCCAGACCTGGCACAGAACCAGAAGCAGCTCTGAACTACTAATGAATAGTTACAGTAGAATAGACTACAAATAATGCTTGGAATCATTGCATGAAAATAACCACAGTAAAGATATATACATATATATAAACACATTAAAAAAATACATCTACAAAAGGGAAACAAAACTCATGTTCCAATTTTCTTCTTGTTTTGTACCTTAATCTTTCTAGTGACTAATGTACTTTAAATACTTACTTGCAAACAACACATAAACCAGAAGCAGCTCAAGATTAGCATCTGTGTATGTATCTTCTCTAATGAGGTTTAGCCTTCTGACGTTGATGAACTCTGTAAATAGTACTGGAGCTCACTATCAGCCTCACTGGGAGATGGGACAGGCAGCAAATTGGAAGGTGATGACAGAGTAGATGCAGTGCTGTGGAGCTGCTTTTTACTGCTCTAGCTGCAAATTAAATCAGAGCTGGAAAAGACTTACGTGTGTGATATTTATCCTTAGGGAGACTATGGTACCACTGTGGAAGTTGTACAAGATATCCTGTTCATACTTTCGTCACAATACCTCACTAATCTTCCTCCCTCTCTCCAATGACAGTAGAGTTCCACTGACTACAATATTCAGTACAGTGTATTTCAATACCAACCACTTTCCTACTCAGTTTATGCAGACATTGTGACTGTTTGTTCAGCCATTTTCTTCACCTTTGGCCCTTTTTTCTGCCTAGTCACTTGTATCAAAATGTACATATTCACTGTAAAGGTATTGGAATAATCTTTACTTTTGGTAAAAAAATAAGCCAATCAAGAAAAATGACAATATTTTACAGTACATGACAGCACATATGTGGCATCTGCAGGAACATCCACTGGAGAGCTAATGTTTGATCCTGCTCTGCACTTGTTTCCATAGTTGCTGACAAGGCAGCCTACCTGATGGGGCTGAACTCAGCAGACCTGCTCAAGGCTCTCTGCTACCCCCGAGTCAAGGTGGGGAATGAATATGTCACCAAGGGTCAAACTGTGCAGCAGGTAAGAAGAAAAGTGATGATGGAAAACAAATGACTTGAACTGAAAGCTTTGAAGTTCCTTTTTGCTGTGGATGGTAACTCACCTTTAACCTTTTCTTAGGTGTACAATTCCGTGGGTGCCCTGGCAAAGTCTGTGTTTGAGAAGATGTTCCTGTGGATGGTTGTTCGCATCAACCAACAGCTGGATACCAAGCAGCCCAGGCAGTACTTCATTGGTGTGCTGGACATTGCTGGCTTCGAGATCTTTGATGTAAGAGGGGACCTTCATACAAGTTTCCTGGAAGGGGCATTAAGAAACAGGAATGGTTATTGGGTTTAGGGTGGTAGGTTTTTTAATTATGGGTTATTTTAATTTATTGGATAATCTTACTATTCCTGTAGGAATGACACTCTTCTGGTTCTTATAGTATGTAGTACCCCACAGGGCAGCATATTTTTGTAGGGGCCTCTTGTTTTGTGCAGAAGTGAAAATTGCATTGGAAACTGAGATGAAAATGTTGAACAACTGATAAGTAATAGCAGAGACAGATTATGAGCAAGTTTAAATTTGCCACCTTGAAGGAAGATACTGTTAATGCTGAAACCCTCTGATTGTCTGGGTATAGTCTGGCAGTGCACACAGATTCAAAGAAATTAAAACCTGGACTTGGACTAAGTTCTGAAAATCTTTTCAGAGCTCAGGAATATGTTGAGACAGTGCTAAAGTCTGAAAGGGTATATCTATTAGAGGATGGAATATGCCAGTCACCTGTCCAGTCCCAGCACTAGAAATTCAAGATCCCAATCATAGAGACCTTAATGGGTTAAAAATAAAACCTAAAGTGCTCCTGAAACTGAAATTCACAAGTAAATCTTTGCATTCTGCAGTTCAACAGCCTGGAGCAGCTGTGCATCAACTTCACCAACGAGAAACTGCAACAGTTCTTCAACCACCACATGTTCGTGCTGGAGCAGGAGGAGTACAAGAAGGAGGGGATTGAATGGGAGTTCATTGACTTTGGGATGGACCTGGCTGCCTGCATCGAGCTCATTGAGAAGGTATTTCTGTAACTCACATGAAATGTAAAAAGAATCTTCTCTGCTCCAATTAGGCCACACTAAGAGGTGGCCCCCACAGTTAAGGCAGCACAAACCATGATGTTTTCTGGACTCCAAGCATTTCATGTACAGTTTCGTTTGTCTCTTACCTCACTCGCTGCCTGTGGGATTCAGTTGCATTGTACATGTGATTTACATGGGGGAAAAATTTCAGTCCTACTCTGAAGCTCCTACTCAAAGTCAAGGTGGTTTCTTAGTGCATGCTGAGTGTGTAAATATACTGAACAATTTCTACTTCCACATTGTAAAAGAAATTTTCAGCCTTGTTTCAAAGAAAGAGCATTTTGGAAGTGTAAACTCTTCCTTACATCTGAATGCTACTACTTTGTTAATTTTGCTTTCCATTTTCACCTAACACATACATAACAAATTTTCACATCCTAGATCTTTGCCACATCACAACCCTAAATCTCATGGGTGAGCTTGCTTTTGTATACCTGATGGCACATCCACTAACAAAATTCCCTTTCTGGAGAAACATGAGATTACACATTTTGAGGAGGCTTTTTTTTTCTATCATTGTTATCTTCCATACCTCTCTCTTACATACCTTGCCTCCATTTCTTCCTTCCACACTTTCTTCACATGCTGCTCTTTCCTCCAGCCCATGGGCATCTTCTCCATCCTGGAAGAGGAGTGCATGTTCCCCAAGGCAACTGACACCTCTTTCAAGAACAAGCTCTATGACCAGCACCTGGGCAAGTCCAACAACTTCCAGAAGCCCAAACCTGGCAAGGGCAAAGCTGAGGCTCACTTCTCCCTGGTGCACTATGCTGGCACAGTGGACTACAACATCTCTGGGTGGCTGGAGAAGAACAAGGACCCTCTGAATGAAACTGTTGTGGGGCTGTATCAAAAATCCTCCCTGAAGACATTGGCCTTACTCTTCGCCTCTGTTGGTGGGGCAGAAGCAGGTGATCTCTTTGAAAGTAGTTCTACTGCAATTGACAGGGAAAAAAATATCTTGTAATAATCTTTTGCAATAATATTTACACTTCTTAAATTGAAACTCCAAAGCTTCATCAACTTTGTGGAACTCAGTCACTCAGTCTAATAAGGGATATTGCATTTCCCTAGAGACCTTACTCGATCTGTAGGTTTGAAGACCAGAGTGGTACTACAGCATTAATCCAGACTAGCTGAAAACCAAATCTCTGCAATATTGGCCATTCCCAAGTACACAATCAAATGCACCAACATCCTGCTAAATTTAGGTATACCCTTAGCTGTAAAGATACATAGAGATTATATTTGTTATATTCACCAGCTAATTATTTCATTCCTTAAATATCTTCCTATGCAAAATGCTACATTTTATTTCCTGGTTGCATTTGCTGCACTTCACCTTGGAGTCATTAGATTTCCCTCTGTCATCCGAGAAAATCATGTCCCCCAGTGTAACTTTAAACACTGTATGTGTTTGCAAATTTTGTTCATACAACTTTTTCCAGATTTTTGAGATGAAAACACACTGCTTCCAGACTAACTGTGCTTCTGTTGTTCATGATGTTCTACATTCCTTTGTAGAGAGTGGTGGTGGTGGCAAGAAGGGTGGCAAGAAGAAGGGTTCATCTTTCCAGACTGTCTCAGCTCTTTTCCGGGTACTGTACAATAATCCTTCTAAACTTCATATTGTGAAAAGAAAAAAATACAGAAAAGTCAGCTTAGAAAAGCTTTAGAATGATCTAATATACACAATATTTAGGTTAGATATTAGGAAGAGATTGTTTATGGAGAGAGTGCTCAGGCATTGGAATGTGCTGCCCAGGGAGGTGGTGGATTCACCATCCCTGGAGGTTTTCAAGCTGAGACTGGATGTGGCACTTAGTGCCATGGTCTAGTAACCACAGTGGGGTTGGACTCGATGATCTTGGAGGTCTTTTCCAACCCAGTTGATTCTATGATAAAGGCACTTCTAAAAAAGAAGGATTCTCACTGAGTCCTTGCATGTATTCTCTCAGAACTGTCCTAAAGTTCTGCAAGAAAGACACAGATTGTGGTTTTATTGAAGTGTTTTTATCCATCTAATATTGGAGCTGCATAAATTTTTCAACCCAAGTCTTTGTTCTTGCTCTTAAGGAAAATCTGAACAAGTTGATGAGCAACCTGCGCAGCACTCACCCCCATTTTGTGCGCTGCCTGATTCCCAATGAAACAAAAACACCTGGTGAGTAGTTCATGCCCAAAGGTGGGATGCATCTGGGGCTCTGCCTGCAGCAAATGGACTACAAATTCATCCTGTGATTTACTAGGTGCCATGGAGCACGAGCTGGTGCTGCACCAGCTGCGCTGTAACGGGGTGCTGGAAGGGATCAGGATCTGCAGGAAAGGATTCCCCAGCAGAATACTCTACGCTGATTTTAAGCAGAGGTCAGATTCCATGTCATCAGCCCTCCACCATACCCACAGATGCTGAATAATTTCATGTCCTAATTGTTCTAAGTACTATGGGAGTTATGAGATGGGTTCATTGCACTTACCTTTAGATAGACAAAAGTCAATTGTCCAAGTCATCCTGTTTCTTTCTATAGCTAACAAGAAAAACAGGTATTTTCAAAGGGAAATTATTTATTCCTGTCCTTTATTCATATTCTGGTATGGGAGAAAGTATTTTTTAACTAACTATCCAGAAATGAATTTGACTAGCTTAGAATTAACACCTGGAAAACAAAGTTAGATGACTTTCAGCCACCAGCACAGAAATGTGAATGTAGACACTACAAGGTATTCCAGACTAACTTGATGGAAAACCAAATGAAATAAAAATACCTTGCTTCTTGTACTACATCAGCTGGAAAACACTCAGACAGTATGTGTTGCCACTATACATGACTGAGATTTGCTTCTCCTCTCCACACATTTTGTTCTTGCACATAAAGTTCTCATTTGGAGATGAGGCATTAGATAACAGGAAACTTGGATATGTCAGCAGTTACCTATGGAAATCAGTGCCCACTCTGTGTCAAGAATGTCTAGACTAAGGAAAGTGCACATTATTCCTATAAACACATTTAGCCATGAAAATGTGATTTCTGAACAACAGAAGAGTTCAGATTTATTCATCACTCTTCCACTCTTGATCCTCCTTCAGAGAACCTTAACAATGCCTTTGCTTGGTACTGGGTTGATGGAGGTTTCACCAATCTGACCTTTTCCATATTCTGCTTCCTGCCACAGATACAAGGTGCTCAATGCCAGTGCCATCCCAGAGGGACAGTTCATCGACAGCAAGAAGGCTTCTGAGAAGCTCCTTGGCTCAATCGATGTGGATCACACCCAGTACAAATTTGGACACACCAAGGTACAAACCTCCCCCTCACTCACTCCCTCTGAGCCTCTGCTTTGCTCTGCCTGACAGGGATGTGCTGCAACGTTCCCTCTCTCCAGGTGTTCTTCAAAGCTGGGCTGCTGGGGCTGCTGGAGGAGATGAGGGATGA
The DNA here is from genome assembly GCF_000695815.1 of Acanthisitta chloris. Lineage (NCBI taxonomy): Eukaryota > Metazoa > Chordata > Aves > Passeriformes > Acanthisittidae > Acanthisitta > Acanthisitta chloris. Next base: position 6,164 of record NW_008682675.1, read on the forward strand.
GAAGCTGGCACAGCTCATCACCCGCACTCAGGCCATGTGCAGGGGTTACCTGATGAGAGTGGAGTTCAAGAAAATGATGGAGAGGAGGTAGAAATGTACTTGCCTTGCTGGGACAATCCTTATCAGATATGAGTGGCATGCACAAAACTGAAAATAAGCCTCTTCTCAACAAATCTTTTCATTCACTCAGTTTACTCATACAGATGTATGTCCTGACAGTAGATGGCACATTATACTTATGTCCAGAAACCAGTTTTTTAGTCTAAGCTAATTATCTTAGGTCACTTCTGTCCAGAAACCAGATTTTTAGTCTAAGCTAATTATCTTAGGTCACCATTATAATCAAATGAAAGAAATATGCATTTCTACCACAAGAGAAGCAACCTCATCCCTTGGAAAACTTTCATGTAAAGAGCCAAGTCAAGTCCTAGAGGTGTTCCTGTTTACTGGCCATGAAAGTGATCCAAACACCTATAATCCAAAACTATCCATACAGCCTAATACTCTACGTAACAGTTAGAAGTTCTCTGTGGAAAGATGTATATATTATATCCAAATTACATATAATTTATTCAAAACCTGCACTAAATATTAGTAAGCATTATACATTTGATAATACATGACGAATATTTACGCACAGAACTACAACTGGAAAACATTATAGGGTGAACTTCATTATACACATTAATATATACAATTACACACATTTTATACATAGCTTTTGTACCATAAGATATTTGGGTATTACCTTTCAGGGAGTCCATTTTCTGCATCCAGTACAACGTTCGCTCATTCATGAACGTCAAGCACTGGCCATGGATGAAGCTGTTCTTCAAGATCAAGCCCTTGCTGAAGAGTGCAGAGTCTGAGAAGGAGATGGCCAACATGAAGGAAGAGTTTGAGAAAACCAAGGAAGAACTTGCAAAGTCTGAGGCAAAGAGGAAGGAGCTGGAGGAGAAAATGGCTTCTCTAATGCAGGAGAAGAATGACCTTCAGCTCCAAGTACAGGCTGTGAGTATGGTTCATGTTTTTGTTTGTAATGATACTTCAATATTACAGGGTTTTACCTACCAAGTACAGTGTAAAGCTGCTTGGAAAATATGATGCCCTTGGTTGAAAAGCAATAAGAAAAATTCATCATATGAAAACTATTTTATTTAAATGACTTGCACAGGAAGCTGATGGTTTGGCTGATGCTGAGGAAAGGTGTGACCAGCTCATCAAAACCAAGATCCAACTGGAAGCCAAAATTAAGGAACTGACAGAGAGAGCGGAAGATGAAGAAGAGATGAATGCTGAGCTGACAGCCAAGAAGAGAAAACTGGAGGATGAATGCTCAGAGCTGAAGAAAGATATTGATGACCTTGAGCTAACACTGGCCAAGGTTGAGAAGGAAAAACATGCCACCGAAAACAAGGTATGAGTAAAAAGCCCTGAGCTGTTCCAGGACTTC
>NW_008682676.1:0-2135 GCF_000695815.1 Acanthisitta chloris
ACTATTCCTTCTCCCGCTTCAAACCGTTTTACAGAAATATTTGCATTATTTTTAAGCGAGCCCACTGGGCTTCGAGCGTGTCACCCACGAGGGTCCCCCCAGGGAGAGGTTTCATGGGCCTTGCCACATCTCAGAGTTGGGGTGGGGGCACTGCTGTACTTGGGCTCTCGCCCTTCCCACCGCCAGCCCCTGCGGTCCTTCCCCAGCCCCCACGGTGCGGCCCCTGCCCACTCCCAAACACCTCCTGCCTCGGGCCCCCTCTACCCCTTCAGATTTGGACCCTGGATACCCCCAGAGAGCCAGGGCTGCGCTGCCACCCACAGCCGAGCCCTGCGGAGAGAATAAGGTGCCGGACCCACCTGCAACCGATGGGACGGCACTGCGGGTCCCGGTGCAGCCAACAGCAGCACCGACAGCGGCCGTGGCGAGGGTTACCCCCTGCCCGGCTGTGTTAGAGCCCTGGAGCAGCCGCATGCGGGCGGGATGGCGAGAGGCAGGCTCGGCCTGGGGCTGCGCAGGCACAGAGGGCCACGGCAGAGGGGACAGTCACTCGCCCCCCGGGCTGCGGTGCTGGTGCGGGACTGCTTGGTGACACGTTCATCTCATGCCCTTCCTCTCCTGACGACTCCCACGGGCAGAACTCACACCATAACCAGCTTTGCCTTAATCATTCGCCTTCCTGCATAACTCTTGCTGCCACTCTCCACACCTTTTCCCCAGCCACCAGCCCTTCCGCAGGCACAGCGCTGTGCTGACCAACACCATCACCACGGGGCCTTTGTGAAGGCACATAAAGAGAGGGTAAAAACCTCTTACCAGCTTGGCTCTACCACCTGCCCTGACTCTCCAGGTGACCCTTCCCCATCTTTTAACCCCTCTTACGCTAACCCTGCCTGGCCCAAAGCCATAGCCTCGCGTTATTTCTATTTATCACATAGATTTCTTGCAATCGCTTAATTGACTAAATAATGGGTAACACGTGTCCTCAATTAAAAATTAAAAACAATAGGAAAAAGGTGCATTTGGACTTCTGTGCTTTCAGTTTTACGACGGGCTGCCTCTCCTCGTCAGGCGCTGGGGCTGCAGCTGGGCCATGCCCTGGGCACCTCTGGCCCCTTGGTTGAAGGAGCACGATCAGACTTTCAGTGCAGGTGCTTCAGGTCACCAGTGGTCCTAAAATCTGCTTTAAAGTGACTCTACTAAGAGCGCATCACTAAAGCGCCTTGTTGTCCCCAGCGGGAACAGGGACAAAATGCTGCCAGACACGGAGTGCAGAAAAGGCGTCTGCTCCCAGAATTCTGCGAGTGTAAGCCCGAAACAACACAAAACTTGACTTCTACAAATATTTGCATCTTGCCCGTCTTCTGCTTTTGCAGAAGAAGCAGGCTGATGAGTAACTTTAAAAGCAATTTGGTCCGGGGACAGAAGTACTCCCAGCGGACGGGACAGGACTGGTCACCTCGCCAGACCCACTTCGCCTCTCCCGGCTCCTCGCCGAGCCCTCCGAAGCTCCCCCGGCCCTCCCCGGCCCGCGGGCGACGCGCACAAACGGGGGCACAGCAGTGCTGGAGGAAGCGATAGTCCCTGTCTCAGCCCTCCGGGCTGTCCTGCCTGGGAGCAAAACCCTCGCCCAAACACAACGGGGACAAGCACTTTGAACCACTTGGGCGACCGAGGCCACGGGAGCCAAGGTACTCCTGACCAAACCAGCGCCGCTGCCTCCCTGCGATGGGCACGATCATCCTTCGAAGGGCTCAGGCAGAGCCTTTAAATCGCAGAGAGCACCTGAGACCCCGCGTTCCCGAGGTCCCGTTAACTGTCTGATACTCCTTCTACCGTTTTCCTCACTGCTGCCAGTTGCCAAGATATTTCACATAAATAGAAGCTTTCTGATTTATAATCAGCCTCTTCCTTCTGATTCATTATGTTAATGAATTGAGATATTACCAACACTGGATTATCGCATCACTCAATGAATCCAGCAAAAGAAAGCTGATTATAGAGGAAAAAGCCAAGTGTACCCGGAAACTTGATACGAAGAAACGTCCGAGAAATAGAGCAAAGCAGCTCCAGTAGTTTCAGCTCCCTCTAAAACTGTTCCCAGATGACGAGGGGCTGCGACACTTGGGGTCACA
>NW_008682676.1:2193-2433 GCF_000695815.1 Acanthisitta chloris
CCCTGTTATTACAAACGTTTCCAAGGAATCAAACTCACTGCTCAGCTTCCCTGGGAATCTCGGCGCCGATAAGCGAGGGAGGACACACAACGTTCCCCCTCTCAGCGCCCCGTTCCGGGCCACGCGCAGCCCCGACCACCGCCCGTGTGTCCTCCCCCGCGCCCACTGCGATCCCAGGCCACGCCGGGCAACGGCAGGGAAATGTTTTGGGTTGTTGTTTTTTGGGTTTTTCCCGCAGCC
>NW_008682677.1:0-3197 GCF_000695815.1 Acanthisitta chloris
ACCTCCCTGGTCCTTCTGACCACACTGGTACCGATCCAGGCCAGGATGCCATTGGCCTTCTTGGCCAACTGAGCACACTGCTGGCTCATGTTCAGCTCTCTGTCTCTCCAAACTCCCATGTCCCTTTCTGCCTGGTGCTCTCCAGCCACTCTGTCCCCAGCCTGGAGCACTCCATGGGATTGGCCACTCTGTCCCCAGCCTGGAGCACTGCATGGGATTGTTATGGCCAAAGTGCAGGACCAGCAGTTGGCCTTGTTAAACCTCATCTCATTGCAATCGGCCCATCTCTCCAGCCTAGCCAGGTCCCTCTGCAGAGCCCTCCTGCCTTCCAGCAGATCCACACTCCCCCCCCAACTTTGTGTCATCTGCAAACTTGCTGATGGTGCACTCAATCCCCTCATCCAAAGAGAACTGGGCCCAACCATGAGCCTTCAGGAACACCACTAGTGACAGGCCCAACTGGACATATTCACCTACACAGATATATATGAATAACACAACTTAATATATTTGCACTGTCCTTAACTCAGAAGTGACTCGGCAACTGCAATTAAGGAAATTACTTGAATTTTTTCCAATATCCATCAATTTTTCCCATCTCACTGTCCCATTTCAGCCCCAAATTTCCTACAAGTTTTGAGAAAAATCCACTTGATTCTTTTCAGACAAGAGGGTTTATCCTTTGATGATGCTCATCAGGTGCCACTCTTGGGACACACAAAAACACTGAAAATGTGTTTTTATGCGAAACGGAATTCATCACAGTCAGATTTTAAGGAAAACTCCATTTTTAATGAACACTATCAACAGGCGCCAGGCATGGATGGGAATTATGGACCTTGGGCATCAGGCATGCCAAGAAATCCATTTGGGGATGAGACAGGAGTGACCAGCTCTGCAGTCCAGGATGTCTGACACCTCTGGATGGGCTTGGGGAATTTCCATGGGAAGAGGGAAAAGGCACCTGTCGGGCCTGGAATTTGGGTGCCCAACATAGACCTCGGCTGATCAAGGTGCACTGCTGGGGACCTTAATTTGGGTGCCTCTGCTAATTAGGGTGTTCCAGCAGGATTTTGGGAGACTTGGGTGCTCTACAAAAGTCTTTGCTAATTAGGGTGCCCAGCTCAGGGCTTTAGTTTTGGGGATCTGGGTACCAACACATATTAATTAGGGTGCCATGCTACAGTTTTTCTAATTAGGGTGCTCTGTGAGGATCTGTTAATTAGGGTGCCCTGCTGGGGCATTAGATTTGGGTGCCCTGTGAGCATCTTTACTAGTCTGGGTCCTACCCCATGGTCTTTGCCAACTGAGATGCCACACCAGGGACATGGCTAAGCTGGGCACCTCATTAGGGTCTTTGCTAATTAGGGTGCTCTGCATGGAGCTTGACTAATTTGGGTGCCCCGTTGCCATGGTGGCTAATTTGGGTGCCCTGCTGAGGTCATTAATTTGGGTGTTCTGCAGGGCCCTTGATGGATCTGCAGGCCCTGAGAGCACCTTTGCTAATTGGGTTCCCATCCCACGACCTTGCCAGGACAGGTGCCATACCACAGGCTTTGCTAATTAGTGCCCTGCGATGAGCTCTGCTGATTTGGGTGCCCAACTGGGGTCTTTATTTTCCGTGCCCTGTAAGCATCTTTCCTAATTAGGGTGCACCGTAAGGGCCTTTGCTAAATTGGGTGCCACCCTATGACCTCTGCCAGTTTGGATGCCCTGCTGAAGTCCTTCCCCTGGGTGTCCTGCAGGGGCCTTGGCTAATTTGGGTGCTCCACAACCACCGTTGTGGGTCACAAGCAGCAGGTGATACAAAAAGACACTATGGAGGTGACATTGCTCCTGCCTCACTCCGGAATGCTCCGTGGGCAGGGACAGTGCAGGAGGGGGCAGTAGCATCTGCCTCCTGACCACAGGGATGCCTCTGCACCCCAGAATCCTTCAAGGAGCGAGGCACATCCTTGCAGGGGTATCAGGCAGCTCATAGGATGCCTTGCTGGCATCGACACATCTCTAAATCCCCCACACAGCCCCCGTGCCCGCTAACGGCTCTGGTTTGGCTAATTGTACAAACCTAATGGGGGAAGGCGCTGGCAGGGGGAAAAAAAAGGGTAATGGCCATGAGGCAGCAATAAACCAAAATTAATGGGCCATGGGAAGAACTCATGTCCACTTAATCCCAGCTCTGGAACTCTAATAGAATCAGGGAATGCCGCGGGGGTGGCTGTGTCCCAGCGTTGCTCCCGGGCTGGTCCTTGGGCACAGAGCAGTGAGCTCTGCCCGAGCCCTGAGCCAGGAGCACTCGGGGAGGTGAGCACAGAGAGCAGGAGCATCTTTCCAGTGCCTGGGAATGTGGTGTGTGGGCAAGAGAGAGGGATAACTGGCACGGGAGGAGAGGGAGGAAGAGCTGGAGGGAAGTGCCACGGAGGAAACACCTTGCTGGGCTCTGCCTGAAACTGGGAGTGTCTGCTTGTATCTCCTTTTCGGAATTTATTTTTTTAAAATTTTCCTTTTTATCTTTATTTTTGTTTTCTTTTTCCCAATTTTCCCTTCTTTTCTATTTTTCCATTTTTCTTTTTCCTATTTTCTTTTACCAATTTCCCTTTTAATTTTTTTATATTATTTTTCCATCTTTTCTTTTTTCCCAATTTTCCTTTTTCTTTTTAACCAATTTTCCTTTTTATTTTCCTTTCTCCCATTTTCTCTTTTTTTATTTCCTTTATCTTTTTTCCATAATCTTTTTTCATGTTTTATAATTTCTTTACACATTTTCTTTCTTTCTTTCTTTCTTTTCTTTCTCTTTTTTCTTTCTTTCTTTCTTTCTTTGCTTTCTTTCTTTTTCTTTTTTCTTTCTTTCTCTTTCTTTTTCTTTTTCTTTCTTTTTCTTCTTTCTTTCTTTCTTTCTTTCTTTTTCTTTCTTTCTTTCTTTCTTTTTCTTTCTTTCTTTCTTCCTTTCTTGCTTTCTTCCTTTCTTTCCCAATTTCTTTCCCAATTTCTTTCTTTCTTTTCCAATTTCTTTCTCTCTTTCCCAATTTCATTTTGCCTTTTTATTTTTCCCTGGAGAAAGGAAAACAATTCCCCCCCAGGGAAAACCTCACCTAAGCCTTGAACACAGTGACATCCCCAGCAACACAGGGACACTGGTGTGGGAAACTGCCCAGAGATTGCCAATCCCTACTTTCACTATCTCCCATCCAACTCTT
>NW_008682677.1:3223-8879 GCF_000695815.1 Acanthisitta chloris
GGGATTTTTGCTTGCCCTGGGACAAAAATCCAGTGCACAAATATCCCCATTCCCAGCAGAGGGATGGAGAGGAGACTCATCCCAAACTTTCCCTCTGGATTCATTAAAAAAATCCAACATGGAAAAACTTTTGCCTGAGAAAGTTTGGCCAGAAGAAAAGCTCTTCATTCCAGGAAAACTGGGATTAGAAGCGGATATGGAGTATTTCTATAAACTCTGCAAATCCAGACATGGGAACCAGGTGGATGTCACCAGCACTATAGGACAGGAAAAATCCATATTTTCCAATTGAACTGCCCCACCCCAGAACCAAAATCCACCAGGAAAACCCCAGTAAACCTCAGCAGTTTGTATCAGTGCCCCAAATCCCACTGGGAACGTGTGGCTAGCTGCGAGGGTGGCATCCCACAGCCAGGCTCCACTCCCATCCCTGCTTGGAACGGCTCAGTGATGCCAACCAGAGGCTGGAGAGCTTTTCCCTATGGGAAAATCCCTTTTTTTCCCCCTAAAAATGCCAAAGGTGAGTAATTAATAAACAGCGCTCCCAGGCTGAACCAGGGAAGCTCCAGCTCCCTGTGCATCGGGGGGGAAAAAAAAGCACCAAACATGGATATACTCAATTCCCAGATTTTTCCAGCAAGGAAAAAAAAAAGGCTATCTATATGGAAAACTCAACCAGGAGTGTGGATACAAGCTGTTTTGATCCCCCCAAAGTAAAAGGAGGAGTGAGCAGCCATCCATGTCACCAACCCTGGGATACACCCCCGGGAAGCTCCTGCCTGGCCTAGTATTCCAAGGATCCTGCAGGGCCATGCCAGAACGTGGCTATTTTAAGGTGGGGATATCACTTCACCAACAGTTTCCCTCGGTTTCATGTGACATGGCCCCAGCATCCCTAAAATAACTGGGAATGCTCCCATCTGAGAGGGAATAGAAACAGAAAGGTTAATGTAACCACAGACATCCAAATCACGAATATTGGGGATTTTACTTATTGGAAATTATGTTCAGGAAGAAGAAGAAAAGCATCCTGAGGACAAAGGCACTTTGGATTTCAGCAAGTACCTGTAAAGGTACAGTGAACACAGAGATGCTGCTGGGATTCGGAGCCTGTGACCACGGAGAGATTTGGGGGATTTTGGGCCCATATTTGGGCTGTTTTCCCAGGACATCAAACATAAGTAAATAAAAATCACCACTTGGTCCTTGCTGTTGGCAAGCTCAGGCCTTTCTGGTCCAAAAGCATCAGTGAAGAAATAATGTTCCATATGCCAAAGTAGCAAAAATTTGGGGCAAAATTATTGTTCGCTGATTTATTTTTTTCCTTGTTATCTAACCTGCAATGAGTTCACAGGGTGTCTGGGGCCAAAAATCTCTGATTTAGGATTATCCCATTCTTGCAGCCATATCACAGCTTAATGTCATTATACATCAAAAGAATTCTGTGCTATGTATAATTCTATTTATTGTATTATATTCTTAGTACTTATTGTCTTTATTACTACATATTTTATTACACTATGTTACATTATATTACACTATTGAATATCTCCACCATATCCCAACCTCCTGACTGAAAACTACCATTTATCAGCTGGAAGAACCACCTGCATCACCCATGGCAGATTAACATTTTGGCAGCTAAACTCATTCAGCAGCAAGTCTCCAAGTTCTTACGGATTCCATTCCCAGGGCTCTAGGGAACCCCCTCCATGCTATTTCCTTTCCTTGCCTACAGATGGGATGCAAAGCCTTAAATTCAGCTTGTAACCAAAAAACCCAGCACCAGGACAAGGAATTTCCCAGGAAACTGAGCATCCACCAAGCTCGTGCATGTGAACACACTGGCAGGAAGTGTTTGCGTGTATCCAAGTGGTATTTTTCCCTGGAAATTGCCATTGGGATGCTCCAATCTTACCAGAAAAGTTATGTTCCTTTCAGAGGACCTGGGCAGGTTGTCACTAGCTGCACAGTCCTCGCAGAGGACACGGTGTTTCCTGCCCCAAAGCCACCGTGGGGAGGGCAGCACATGCCCAGCACTGGCACTGCTTTCCTGCTTGGCAATTGCCTATTAGCAATCAGCTGACTGACAAATTTCTGTCATAAATCAATCCATATTTTCCTATTAGAAATCAATCAACCAATAACTTCCTATTATAATCCAATCAACCCATGTTTTCATTATAAATCCATCAATTGATATTTTTCTAGCATAAATCAATCTATTATTAACCAACCTATTCTCTTCAATTACGAATCCATCAATAATTTTCCACTCTAAATCAATCCATCCGAGATTTCCTATCCCAAATCAGTCAAGAGGTTTTTACTACAACCCAATTAACCCATGACTTCCTATAACAAATCAATCCATTGATATTTGCTATCAGAACTCAATCCAGCCATAACTTTCTTCTATCAGTCAATCAATCCAAGATTTCCTATCCCAAATCAGTCAAGATTTTTTTATTATAACACAATCAACCCATGACTTCCTGTAATAAATCAATCCATTGATATTTGCTATCAGAACTCAATCAAGCCATGACTTTCTCCTCTCAATCAATCCAAGATTTCCTATCCCAAATCAGTCAACATTTTTTATTATAACCCAATCAACCCATGACTTCCTATAACAAATCAATCCATTGATATTTGCTACCAGAACTCAGTAAAGGTAAGGTAACTTTCTCCTATCAGTCAATCCAAGACTTCCTATAACAAATCAGTCAAGATTTTTTAACTATAATCCAGTCAACCCATGACTTCCTATAACAAATCGAACAAATCAAACTCAAGCCACGACTTTCTCACATCAATCAATCAATCAATCAATCAATCTAACGGGTTTTTATTCAAAGTCAATTTGAATTAAACTGACTTTAGCTACACTCTGGGTAGTGGCAGCAGGGCTGCAGGCCCCTGTGCATCCCCCCAGCAGGTATTTATAGCCTCCACATCTCATCCCCACTGCCCTCGGCCACGGCGACTAATGAAATTAGCACAAAGAGAGGCTTGTTGAGCACTGCAGCCTGCGAAGGCGATCCGGAGACAGGAAACAAAGGGGGGGATTCTGTCTGCCTGGCTCAAGGGTGCTGTGTGTCCTGGCCGAGCATTGGAGTGGGGCCAGGGGTGCTCCTGCCCTGGGACAGCGATACCACAGGACGGGGAACAGCGTCCGGTACGGCGCTGCGACGTAGCGTGGATGGGGTGAGCTCCACTGGGATCAGTTGGGTGCTGGGGTCCTGCCAAGGGAACTGTGCAAATCCCAGCTGGGGGGGGGGGGGGGGGGTCAGCCCCATCACTTCCCAGATTTATGCTCAGCCTGGAGGCCAATTCAGCCACTTGCCAAGCCTTGAGCCCTTCCCCAACTCATCACAGCAGTGCGAGAGCACTTCTGCACTGAGCTCCTCTCTGAGCACAATTAATTCAGGGTGAAAAAGCTCCTGCTAATTTCCGCAGGGATAACAGCGCCGGGAATTTCTTTCGCTATCCCCCTGTCAAGCCAAATCCCAATATAAATGGTTGCAGGGAAAATAAACCCCCTGATGTCTCTACCTTGAGATAACCTTGGCCACTCGCCAGGTGCTCAGCTGTTTAAGATGCTGCTAAATCGCTTTATTTAGTGCTGTAGCATAAATATTGTCACTGGGTTCTTCAGCTCCTCTGTTTGGGGGTTAAATGTAAAAGGGGAGGAAGAGGGAAAAAACAACCTTAACATTTTGGAGGTTGTTTAGGGAAGGAGGAAGGATTTAACATGGTGTAGGTGAGATTAAAACAGCAAAGGTTACATTAAAAAGAAGGAAGAAACACTGAAACACTCAGGAAGAGTGAAAGGCAACTCGATAAAAAGTGATGGTTGACCCAGTGGGATTTGGGGGTGGGGGAGATGGGATCAGAGCTGCATGGGAAAAATAGTGGGAATGGGGAATATGCCCATGATGGGGGAGTGGCAGTCAGGAGCTGGAGGAGAATCGCTACAGAGGGATGAACATGGCTAAAACTGCACCAGGATCACTAAAATTCCGTAAGTAGACCCAAAACTTAATGAGTCACACCAAAACTGGATGAACAACACTGATACTGCATCCCTAAAATTGGATGAGTAGCATTAAGAGTGGACGAGCATCCCTAAAAGTGCACCAGCATCCCTTAAAATTCCACCAGCATCCCTAAATTCAAATCAACATCCCTAAAATTGCACCAGCACCCCTGAAATTAGATCAACATCACTAAAGGTGGACAAACATCCCTAAAACTACACCAGCAACCCTAAAATCACAGCAGTATCCCTAAAATTGAACGAGCATCACTAGAAGGGGACAAGCATTGCTAAAACTGCACCACCATCCCCAACCCTGGACCAGCAGGCCTTAAATTGCATCAGCATCCCTAAAATTGTACCGACATCCCTAAAACTGCAGCACCATCCTTAAAAACTCCACCATCAACCCCCAGATTGCAGGAGCATCCTCAAACCTGCCCCGGCATCCCCGGCCCGAGGGAAGGTGGGAAGCATGGCAGCAGCCCTGGCTGCCAGCATGGGTACAGGGGTTAATTATGGGCTCATTCCAAGCAGTGTCATTATCCCACGGAGCTTCATCCAGCCAAGCATTCCCTGCAGCCCCGGAGCGAGCTGAACCCCAAATCCAGTGGGACCAGGCAGGAAACATCCGCGCTCACCAAGGGAAGAAGGGAAGGCAACCACCACCCAAGGATTTCCCAGCCCCTGTCCTGGGAAAAGCGATGGACGGGGACGGAAGACATGTGTCTCCTGGAATATATGTAAGGATTTTTCTCAACTTCACTTATTTCAGACCGCAAATAAATCAGGGTCCTCATCCCATTATTCACCACATGCTTTACTGATATCCAGGGATGGCAATGCTCCTGCCTGATCCTGGGAAATCAAAATTTGAGACAAATAAAATTCAACCAAGACTCTGCCTAGAAATCTGTCTGGTTTGTTTTGCCCATCATACTGCATGCCGAATCCTTACAGGAAAATAACCCATCGATACAATTTAGTGCTTACTCCGTATTATTATATTTAATTACTCCTTAATTTGTATTGGTTATTGAGTATCTATTACTATTTCAGTGTCATTGCCTGGTTTTATCACTGTTGTTTATTCTTTGCCATCGCTAATCAGTGCCCACTCCAGGCTTTGGTTAGAGCAATGGAACAATCCTCGGAGCTAGGAGATGTTGGATGTGGCACTGAAACATAACAAAACCAATTGCTGCATGTAAAGGCATGAAAAGACCTTTCCAGACACTTTATACAAATGGAATTTTCTTGGGATTGAGATACTAAATAACAATTATTTCATTTTTTTTAACTCCTCCAGCAAAGTTCATCTCAGAACCCTCAGAATGCAGATTTTGGGGGGTTAAATAATTTTATCTAAAGTGGGTGAGTCAATAATAGGATGAGGAAAGTCAAGGAGAGGATGCCAGAGGTGGGAGGGAGCATGTGGGATTTGGGATGCTCTGGAGGACAGATCCCTGTCCTGCCCACAACCTCCAGCCAATCATTTATAGTTCTCTCTTAGGAGCTGATCAAGGGGATAATAACATCCCAGACCAGGACAGGGCTTGCCTCATCAGCCCAACTTCCCCTGGAAAGGGGCAGCAGAGAGATAGTGGAAATGGG
>NW_008682677.1:8912-13602 GCF_000695815.1 Acanthisitta chloris
AAAACCAAGTTGGTAGAAGATTTTTTCTAGGATAACACAAAAATCTCCAACCCAGATCATGGCCATCCCTGCCATCAGCACAGGCAGTGAGCAGTGGCATTTGGGTGGAGAAATTAGCAGCTTGGAACAATAAATTCCCTTTTAAATTTATTGCTTGGGAGCATTAAAAATGTCTAAAGTGGTTTACATCCACCACAGTCGTGGGAACTGGCCCAGGGATTCAGGAGCTGGGAATTGCTATCCTCAAACTTGCCTTGGAACCTTCAAGTAGTGTTTAAAACCAACATTTGAAAGGGTTTAATAAAGCCATAAAGTGCCTTCAATGAAGCTGGGAGTGATGGGGCTGCAGAGGCTGGGCCTGCCTCCGGCCGCTAATCCCGGGAATAACACACTGCTGAGCCAATAATGGGCAAGGAAACCTCCACAATTCGATATTCCAGTTTCTTTTCAATTATTTGGCCGAGTTTTGCCTTCTGCCTGGTTGGGGCAGTGGCTGAGGGAGTGTTGGGAGGGACCATGGGGAGCTCCAGCTGGGGCACGTTGGGTTTGCTGCATGGAAAGGGCTGAGCTGCCAAAACAATGGGAAAAGGGTGAAAAGGGGAAGGAAAGAAAAAAATAAACCCCCAAAAAAGGGAAAAAATGGAAAAAAATACAAAATTTAAAAACAGAACAAGGGAAAAAAAGGGAAAAGAGAAAAGGAGAAAAGGGAAAGGGAATGGGAAATGGAAAAAGAAGGGGAAGGGGAAGGGGAAAGAGAAAGGGAAAGGGAAAGGGAAAGGGAAAGGGAAAGAAGCCAAAAGAAAAGAAAAAAGGGGAAAAGAGAAAAAGGTGGAAAAGGAGAGAGAAAAGAAGACAAATGGAAAAAGAGAAAAAACAGTCGCCTTTTTTGAGGGGAGGAATGGGGGAAAAAGAAAAAAAGGAAAAAGGGAAAAATGGAAACAGTAAGAAAAAGGAAAGAAGAAAAAATGAAGGGGGGAAAAGGGAAAAAAATGAGAAAACGGGAAGAAAGGGGAAAAACAGGGAAAAAAAAGAAAAACAAAAGCAGCTTTTCCCAGCATGGAAAAAATTCCGGCGGTTCAAGCTCCAACCCAGACTGGAAGTCAAAAGCAGTTCCCAGGTCCCTCTCCCTGATGGAGCACGACAGGATTTCTGGCAGGGGAAAGGGGAAGGGAAAATGTGGCCAGACCTGGGTCTCCCTTACACCTTTTCCACAGTCTCTGTAACACCAGATCACAGCTGAACCTCTGGATTGAACACTACTGGGAATTTTTTCCTCATCCCCACCAGTCAGGTTTCATTTTCTCCTCACCTGCAGCGACATAATCTGTTTTCAGGGAGCACCAACAGTGCTGCATCCCTAGACCTGAGGGTCTATGGCCTTCCAGTGGGGCTGCCAGGAGAGCTGGGATTTTCCTGCCTGGATTATACTTAGGACAGGTGGGATGGCACGGCAGGCTGGAAGGTGGGGGAGCATTGCATAGAAAATAAGTCAAGGTGAAAAAAATGAACTAGTGATAAAGTAGAGAAAAAGGAATAAAGATGAAAGAAAAGACTAAAATGACAGAAATTAAATGAAAATGAAAGCAAAAAATTTGAAGAGAAATCAAATGAAAAATGAAGGGAAAAAATTAAATGCATTGAAAAATAAAATTGAAAATTAAGTAAGCATCAAAACTGAAAAAACCCAAAGAGAATCTAGAGGAAAAAAAACCCAAAAATATTCAGTAATAAATAATAAAATTACAACAAAATTAAAGTAACTAATGAATAAATAAATAATGACAAAAGCTGCAGCTTATCCCATGGTTTGGGGGTGGATTTGGCAGTTGGACTCAATGGTCCTAAAGGTCTTTTCCACCCTCAATGATACCATGATTCTACTGTGATGGAAATTAAAATTTTTTTTACAAACCCAAGTAGAAAAATTAAAAATACAATTTTAAAAAGTGACAAAATAATGAATTAAAATGTCAATTATTAAATGAAACTTTGAGGGTCACAGAACATATTTTCAGTTGAAACAATCCCTGAACTGGAGTTTTCCATAAGCCTCATCCTCTTCCCAAGCCTTTCTGCCCCTGCTCCTCCAGGATCAGCCCCTCAGAGCATCCCAGTGGAGCCAAGCCCAGCCCAAAGAGCCATTCTGGGCTCTTGGAAAAAGAACCAAAACCCCAACAAGGTGCACAAAGTTCCCAACAGGCCCCAAGGACCAGAGCTGGGCACTGCCCAGGGATCATTCTCCCCTCTGGAAAAGGAAACACCAAAAAATAGGATATAATCAAGCAGTTGGGAAGAGCCAAGGGCTAATTCCCATCTTATTTATACAGCTGCAAATCACAGCTGGGCAAAGGCAACCTCATCCTGCTGGGATCATAGCTCCATCCCACCAGGATCATGGCTCCATCCAGCCAGGATTGTAGCTCCATCCCATCCCAGCAGGGTTGGTTTTCCCATAGGGATTACCTGGGGCATCACCTCAGTCCTTCCAAGGCTGGAGACAGGGATAAACCCGAGTTTAAATTTAATTGAGGATTAATTCCCATCCCTCCGGATTATTATTTGGAGCATCTTAACGATCCAGCTAATGACGCTGGGAATTAATTTATTTTGGGGCTAATTAGGGCATCCGTTAACACCCTCTTCGGCGGCAGTGAAAATTATTTGGGAATCAAGTTATTCGACAGTGCGTGGGATATTCAATTCAACTGGGAATTGTCTGGATCCAGTATGTTATCCTGCCAACACCCTAAAAAAGCAGCTTTGCACACACTGGAGTAAAGCAAGGATGGGGAATAACTGGGGATGGAATGCTGAGATGCATCAGAGGAACCCACAACCAAACCAGAGATGATCCTGCTGCTCAGTCCGGTTTTCCCACCAGGATTGGGGATGTCAAATCTCCCTTGATTTATCCCAAACTGTGGCAAAAGTTCCCTCCCGACTTCTGAAGTGCAGCTTGTTGCTCGCTGCATCCCACCCATGGACTCTCAGCCACCCCATCCCAGTGCTCCGGCTCAGTTTGCTGATTAATTTAAACCAGAGCAGCTCCCAGGAAAATTAGTTGTGGAAAACTGGGGGGGTCCCAGCATGCTGGGTTAATTTTCTCCATGCCCTCAGGAACTATCCCAGGAATCCATCACGCATCTCAAACCCAACCGGGATGCGGATGGTACCCAGGGGTGCAGTCCAACCCCTGTATCCCAGGGAAGGATGCTCTTCTCGTCAGGATCAGGCCAATATTTAAGTTTCCTGGGAGGAAAAAAGCCCTATTATGGCTCAGAGACTTATAGATGCTGTAGATTAACTAATTCAGAAGTTCACCAGAAAAGCCAAAATCATTCAAAATCCAAAGCTGCTCCATTGAGGGACTTGCTTCATCCCTGAGTTGGGAAAAATGGTTATTCCCAGTGTGCCAGTGGGATAAAACCCTCTTCTCCCAACACAACTTTCTGCATTGAATTCAAAACAGATTTCCTTAAAAAAGAAAAATCCTTGGGAAGAAGAAGAAATTTACTTTTAAAAAAATATTACTTCCTTTGAAAACATCCAACTGTTTCCTAAAAAAAAGTATTTCCCTTAAAAAGGGGGGAAATTTCTCTTTAAAAAGGCCATTTCCTTAAAAAAGGGAGATTTCCTTAAAAAAAATGAGAACTCCTTCATTTCCCCCTCCCAGAAATGATGCAGGGAGAACGGAATATGCTCCTGCAAGCCCAGGGGGAAGCTCAGCATCCCTTTTCCCCCTGTTTTTCCCCTTCACTTTTCCCCATTTCCCTCTCCCTGTGCTGTCAGAGGAGTTGGACGTGATCTATACAACAGATCTCGGGTTCACATGAGGAGGGTCACGGCCCCCCCGGGCTGGATTTGGGGGTCAGGGCTGCAAAGTGCCTCAAAGAGCCCCATTTTGGGATGCTGGGGAACACGACAGCTCCTTCCCTGCCTGATGCAGCAGCTCCCCTATTAACCTTACCCGTAATTAGCCTCAAGCAATTAACTTTTGCCCCTAACGAAGGAATCTCAGCACAGGGAGTTAAATAAAATAGGAGGGAGGGGGGAAATAAAGGGAATCCTGATCCCATCATCCATCTGCTCTGTATGGCTGGAACTCAAACAAGGGGCTATTTTGTCACCAAAACCACCCAAAATCCAACTAAGTCACCCAAATCCCACTCCCCATCCGCTTGAGGCTGGAAGCAGACCCTGAACCATCAGACCCCAAAGGTTTTGGTGTGTTTTTTCCAGGGGGCACCCGCTGTTCCGCAGCAGGACGATGCCAGACATGCCGAGTCAGCACTTCGGGAGGCGCAACACCCGAAAGTTCCACGGGAGCCGAGTCCAGAGAGCCACGCGCTGCCTTTCCCACTCCCATCCCAAAACCCTGGAGGATTGAAAGGTAAAATAATTCCCAAAAAAAGCCAAATTAAGCCATTTCCTCTCCTATTTCTGCTCTCCCGGCAGACAGCTGCCCCCACATCCCGGCCAAAAATACTCCATCCCCCCCTTTCCTCCGTCTAATCTCCCCGGCTGGAGTTTGAAAATATCCTGCCGGGTTTAGGGTTTCCCGTTACCCGGCAGGCGGTGAGATAGTGGGAAAAAGGATCCTCGGGAGCGAGAAAAACCGGGAAGAGCCCAAACAAAGAGCCGGAGCCCAAGTTGAGCTTCGACGCCCAGTGAGGATCAGGATGAAGTGGGG
>NW_008682678.1:0-5922 GCF_000695815.1 Acanthisitta chloris
ACCCTTAGGCGCCAAATGGGAAGGCTGGAGCCAGGCTAGTCACCCCGGAGCAGCGCTGGCGCTGACAGAGCCCGGAATGCCCAACGACCCCTGTCCCTGCCTGCAGAGAATTCTGCTGGGGCCGAAACACGGTTCGGCCTGTCTGCAGGAGCTGGTCCCTGTGACTCGGTGATCCGTCCCGGGTTTCAGAGCCTGCTGTCCCTTTAATGTCTAGTTTGACAGCTTTGGGTGAGGAAGCACTTCCAACAGCTGTCTTCTTGGCAGTGCACCAAGCGCCGGCTTAAAGGGTCTCCGGCTGGAGCAGCTTCACCTTCTGCCTCAGAACAAACCCAGCGATTGTTTCGTTTTCCGGCTGCTTTCCTACCAAGCAGGGGCTGTGTTGTGGCTCTGTGCTTGCCTTTTGTGCCGCAGCTCGATGATTCCATTCAAAATCCATACATTCTGTCTAAAAATTCTTTTCTGCCTCTGCGATTGTGTGGGTGGTAGCCCTACTTTGATCGACAATTAGAAGGGTCAAAAAAACTTAGCTCATTAAACTTGCTATGCTTTTAGAAAGCCCAGTTCTTTGCTCATTTCATGTGTATTACATACTTTTACAGATCTGTATCTGACTACAGATGGTGGGCACACCCTGGTTTTGGCATCAGTTATTTCATTGCTGCTTTTACCGGGTATATAAATACGTCTGGGTGGATACTCGGTCAGAGTATTTTCAGTGAGAATAACGTCTATTTTGTTTTCTCTTTTTTATTACCAAAAGATGATGAAGATGAGGAGGAAGAGGATGAAGAAGAAGAAGAAATAGACGTTGTTACAGTGGAGAAGAGACGCTCCTCCTCCAACAAGGCTGTTACCACCCTTACTGTTACAGTGCGTCCTAAAAATACCACTTTTCCATTAGTCAGGACACAGCAAAATGAACTGATTTTAAAGCGTTGTGCACCAATTCATCAGCAGCATAATTATGCTGCTCCTTCTCCATACGTAGAGATTGAAGAAGCTCCACCACAGAAAAAGTTAAAAACCGAGGTGCCCCGTCCAGTAAAACCCATGATCCAACCAAAGCCTAAGAGTTCAAGTCCTCGAAACTCTGATTCAGAGGACAGTGAACGTCGACGCAACCATAACATCCTGGAGCGTCAGCGACGTAATGATCTACGGTCAAGTTTCCTCACATTAAGGGACCATGTTCCAGAACTGGTTAAAAATGAGAAAGCTGCAAAAGTTGTGATCTTGAAAAAAGCCACTGAATATGTTCATTCTCTTCAGGCAGAGGAGCAGAAGTTATTGCTAGAAAAGGAAAAATTGCAAGCCAGGCAAGAAAAATTGCTAAAGAAAATAGAGTACAAGCGGACTTGCTAAACTTTTTTTTGTTTTGGTTTTTTTTTTGGCTGACCAGGACAGTCATTGCCACTTTGCACATTTTTGATTCTTTAAAAAAAAAATTGTGTTTTTTGACGTTAAGAATGTTGGTTTTAATTTCAATCCAGTCCCTGAAGTAATCGACAAACTCTATTATCCGGGTACGGAGCAAATGGATGCTCTTGCAAGGAGTTTATTGCAAGACTACCAAACAACAATGGACTGCCTTTGTTTTTTCTTCTTAAGAACTGTAGATGGTGGGGGATTTTTTTTTTTAAATTGTTGTGAGCATTTGGAGCTGCTGATGACATCTAGTTGAGTTTTAAAATGTTCATTCCTAAGTTTTATGGTGCTTATGTTCTAACAGATGTTACTTTAGGGGTTGGCAATTTGTACCCCTGTGGGAATTTCTGTAAATACCATCTACACACTTGCCTTTTGTACATGTCTTGGGTTATGAGAGGTGGCTTTTGCTACCAGTATTAGACTGGAAGTTCATACCTAAGTACTGTAATACCTCAATGTTTGAGGAGCATGTTTTTGTATACAAATATATTGTTAATCTCTGTTATGTACTGTACTAATTCTTACATTGCCTGTATACTTTAGTATGATGCTGATACATAACTAAATTTGATACTTATATTTTCGTATGAAAATGAGTTGTGAAAGTTTTGAGTAGATATTACTTTATCACTTTTTTGAACTAAGAAACTTTTGTAAAGAAATTTACTATATATGCCTTTTCCTAGCCTGTTTCTTCCAGTTAATGTATTTGTTAATGTTTGGTGCATAGAACTGGGTAACTGCAAAGTTCTGTGTTTAATTTCTTCCAACGATGTACATTTAGTGCTGCGTCTTATAGCACTTTGAAATACCTCATGTTTATGAAAATAAATAGCAATTACATGATGTGCCATTTATTATTTTTCTTTTAAATAAAGTCTTTAACTTTGCAATGTTGATGAAATACAAAAACATGGTGCCATATCGTGGGCACTACACCTCTCAAACTCTAGGTGACACATTACAAAAAGCCAGTGAGGCAGGACATTTCCATTTCTGGTTAAAAAGTAACTGTAGTAAGAACAATTTTCCTATTATTTCACACTTGTGATGTCAAAGGTTCATCCCAGGGGACCAAATGTACAACAGTTAATGGAATGAATCCTGTGTCTTACAAAGACTTCTGGAATATCCACTGTACCTGGAGCATTGTGAGGGATCAGAAACACAGCTAGCATGCTTTGCTAAGGGAGTGACCTCGGCTGGCACAGGTGGAGAACTTAATGATAGAGGGACATTTGCCAAAGCACAGAAAATGAAATATTTGTCCTAAACAAAGATCTTATTTGACTCCTGTTCTTTGCATTACAAAAGGTTTATTCTTAAAGTTGTCTGTCATTGTATGGGAGAATTAATGTTCTTGTTTATAGTTGAAGGTCCTGTTTGTTACTACTTCTGTTAAGTTAATAAACATCCCAGGGAAGATATAGAGCCATGAAGTGTACCTCAAATGAGCATGAAACTTGGCAGGTGTTTGTTCTAAGAGGTGGTGTTTAGTGTGACAGGAGCAAAACCTGCAAGTCTGTGAAATATGTTTGGTCATTGTGCTAAACACCTTGAGACTAAGGAGTTGTTTTGTTTAATATGTGCAGATATTTTTGACATTGTCTTTCCTGAAACTGCACCTGAAAAAGAAGGTGATAATTAATGACCCAAATGGCCAGTACTTTAAGGATCCAAGGAGCTGGTCTGGGACATCTGCCTCTACTTCAGCCACAATGGAAGTAACTTGCTTGGTGATGGAGGTAAAGAACATCTCATGTTTGCCTGCCGTGAGGTAACAGCAAGAGCAGTGTGAGTGCAAAATAGCCATAGTAATGGATGTGCCATATGTCCATCCCTACAGCAGCTTGCTGGAGTACTCATAACCTGTGTGTTTTTGGGTCCTGGCCAACTTCTGTACCACAAACATTGGGAATTGTACTTAGTAATAGTTCAGTGCAGTAAATCCAGATCTTCAACAGGCACAAACTGGTGTGTAACACTGTTTAGATTCAGCTTGGCCTGCGCAAGTTCATGGCTTTTGAGGAACTGGCCTGACTTAGTATCTTTTAAATTCAGGTTTGATCACAGTCCTTCCATACATAGAATCTTTGTTTTCAATCCCTTGATGTGAAATTGGATCACACTTCTTCCACTTTCCTAGTACAGTGGGAAAACAGTAAAAGACAGCCTAAGCAGATACAATTGGTGTGGACAATCACAAGGTACATTTAATTTTACTAGCTACAGCAAACTATTTTCAAACCCCATTTTACTAGCAATTTCTGTTGACCTGCTGTTGTACTATTTTCAAATGAGGTACAAGTCACATGAGTCTTCCTGAAGCAGGAAAGCTTTGGTTCCCCTTCCCCTCCCCCTTCCCTCCCTTTTCCCTTCTTCCCTTTCCATTTCCCTTTCTTTTCCCCCTCCCCTTGCCATTTCTTTCCCCTTACCCTTTCCCTTCTCACTCCTGGAGAACCTCTGCTCCAAATCCTCTCAAAGCAAACTCTGAGATCAGATTGCTCGGAGTCATATGCAACAACGGTTTGAATGCCTTCAAGGATGGAGATTCCACAGTCTCTTTGGACAGCATGTTGCCCCTCCCCTTGCCATTTCTTTTCCCTTACCCTTTCCCTTCTCACTCCTGGAGAACCTCTGCTCCAAATCCTCTCAAAGCAAACTCTGAGATCAGATTGCTCGGAGTCATATGCAACAACGGTTTGAATGCCTTCAAGGATGGAGATTCCACAGTCTCTTTGGACAGCATGTTGCATTTTTTGACTCCTATGACTGTTACAAATTTTCATACTATCTGTTTGGAATTTTCCTTGTTGCAATCTTTGTCCATTGCCTCCTATCTTATTGTGTTTAACCTCCTGGAAAAGTCTGACTTCACCTCTGTAAACTCCCATTAGCAAGTTGAAGACAGCAATTACTTCTTTCTCTTCTTGAGACAACCCAGTTCTGTCTTGTATTGTTGTAGTAGCCAAGCATTTAGAGTAGAATAAAGGTGTTAAATACTCAGATTTGTTTGGATATTCAACACAAATCCTGTCTGAAAGCCTCTATTTCAATGTGGGAGTCTTGGTCTGATTCTTTAGAAGTCAGTGATAAACGTCCAACTGATGTCCATGGAGACAGAATCTGGCCCCACAGTCCTCCCATATACTGTACTGTTGGCTGGTCTTTTAAAAAAAATTATTATTTTCCCTCTTAAATAGCTTTAAGCAGCTAATAGGTTCGTTTTCATATCGTCGCTGCAGGGAGCAAATTATCAAGGACAAATGTTTTTAGTAAAAATCTCAGTTGTTGGATAATAAATTGCAGTTGTTAAATAGAAGATTCTTTTGTATTTACATGCTAAAAAGAATTGAGAGACGTAGAAAAGATAGCTTTTGAAAAGAAGTAGTAAACAATTAATTGTGTATGTTTTCTGAAGAATTAGTACCGTACCCAGAAGGCTACATAGAGAAGGACATAGAAACATAGCCACAGCCATAACAAAAGACCCTTCTGCATGTGTATCTAGAGTGGGGAGTCCATAAGGACTCAGGCAAATAATGAATTGAGACACTATTCCTTTTTTAAATATATACATACCTACATTTGCATAACAAGTGCAAACATATCTGTCTGGAGAATCAGTTAGAAAATGTGGCAAGTACCTAATAGCTGCTTATTACAAAGCAGATTTTGCCAATTCCTGAAGAGAAAACTGAATCAAATTTATCTCAGTTTTATCTGATCTGCTATAAAAATTCTCAAGTTCTTTTTTTCTTTTTTTTATACAGGACATAATTTTCTGATGGAATCAGGTAGTTTTCTCCCAAATCACATATCCCAGAGGATAGTCTACATTCCCTCTTTTTGTTTATTTTCTTAAAAATACCACTAAGAACAAAAGGGACTTGAAACACCAAAATGAAATGATTCTTCCATAAACTAGTATAAGTAAAACACCTGTGAGAGAGCTTAAACAGGTGAAAAGTGTTAATGGTGTCATTACCACTTGGTCACCTGTTGGCAGGAGTGCTAAGGAAAGTGCATTTCTCAAACCCCAAGATGCTGTTATAGCAACTTATCACCACGTCTTGGCAAGACTGCTTGAGATTTCATGACGTGTATAATTTGCAGAGGGCACATTTGCTCCTGGTAAGTATATTGATAAACTAAGCTAAAATAAAGTTACTTTAAATTAATTCCATTCTTAAGCTTGAATTTCCTGCCTTGTGGCTGATTTAAGTCAGAAGATGTAATTTTATTTAAAATTTTAATTTTGAGATAATGAATGACTTTTTAATTTACCATTGCCAAATGCTACAGAATCTATACCCAGGTCACTTTCATCTCCCTATGTCCATCTCCCCTTTCCATTTTCCCCTTTCCTGACTCTTCTCTCAGGAACCCAAAGCTAACAAAATTAAAGGGATTTGAGGTGTCAAAATAACTCTTTTAAGGTAAGCAGGCATTTCAGTAGAAACAGAAGATATACAGCACTTCCAGAAATCTCAC
>NW_008682678.1:5951-16376 GCF_000695815.1 Acanthisitta chloris
AGCTGATCGTAAGTACAATGTTCTTTTGCCCCAGCACTTCTGGCTGTCCCTGGAGCATTGTTGCCTATCTTCATGTAGGGCAAGGAGGCTTGGCCACAGTAAACCAGGCATTTTGCTGCTGGGTTGCATGTAGTGATAATTCCCACTGCCTGCAGATCTGTGATTCTCATCCAGCTTTTTGGCCCTACTGGCCAGATCCTTCTTTCAATGAGATTAGTTGTTCTTTTGCCCCAGCACTTCTGGCTGTCCCTGGAGCATTGTTGCCTATCTTCATGTAGGGCAAGGAGGCTTGGCCACAGTAAACCAGGCATTTTGCTGCTGGGTTGCATGTAGTGATAATTCCCACTGCCTGCAGATCTGTGATTCTCATCCAGCTTTTTGGCCCTACTGGCCAGATCCTTCTTTCAATGAGATTAGTGATACATTTGTGCAACTGTCAGCTCGGAGAAGATAAAATGAATTCTTGATCTCTGAACTGAGAAGATTCCTTGTATGTGTATGTATAGATTAACATACAGGCTATGTGCACATAAGGGATTCTGAAGCATTGACTCATGAACCCTGCTAAATAAAACCAAGTGTGCATTCTAATGGAGCAATTTACAAGACTGTCCACTTGGCCCTTTGAAGAAAAAGTGAAGAAAGATATTTTGTTTTCTGTATTTATGATCACAATATGACACACTTAAATAATGCAGAAATTAAAACCAAAAAAGGTACCTACAATGTAAGTTCAATTAATGGCAAGTATTTTTTAACCCCATGGTGAAATGGAATGGGACTTATCTGACTTAAAATTTACTAGACTTATAACTGAATTATGACCCATTTGTTACTGATCTCTGAAATGCTGAGTTACATTTCCTATGTGTAATTGTTAGGCTCCATATTATGCTATTACAGCTGCTCTATTTGTGAGCTATATCATTTGCCATCATACAGTGCTTCCATCTGAAATTATTTAGATAAGTGGAGGCATTTTCATTTTATGGTAAAATAAGATTATTTAATTTTTCTTATTCTGTGCTCCCAATTTCCCATCCTCATTTGTTTAAGTGTTTATGGCTTTCTATCTGCTTTCTATCTTCAATGCTGCATGCACTTAGGGAGAGCAACTGTCTTCTATGTTATCTGTCTGAAGCTGAGGTTAGATTGTGTCCCTGTGAGTGTCTGTATCAATCATTATAAAATTATAACGGGAGTCCTGTTCTCTAACAGCTACGTATAGCTCAGTTTTATATTAAGGATAGGATGAGTCATGTTGTCTACATCTGTCTAGTTTCACCTTCTAATCTACAAGCTTTACAAGCATTACAGAGTTTTAAGTACCTAGCTGCTTAGCTTCCTAATTCTCCTTATGCAGTCACCAGAGAAATGCAGGCTCTTCCCAGAGGACAGTTCAGAGCATCTACACTGGGCTTTAACTGGAACGGGCCCAAACACTGCTCTGTACCTTGAGGTACAACATGAAAGGGGTGATCCCATGAGCTATGTTAAGGGCTGCTTTATTGCTGCTGGGTACCATCAAGTTACTTGATCCATAGCTGATCGTACTTAGCATATGAAATTTAAAGCAATGATTTGGAGAAAACTGCAGGTTAATAGATTTGTTCCTTAGAATAAAACAGTGGATGAATGTAGGATATGTAGTTAATTTAATTGGCATAGTCATTTTAGTTGTAATTAAATAAAATATTTCAATAGTACTCATCTCCATTTTGCTTCCTAACACCATCAAAAATAAATACATAGTGTTACAGCATTCAATGATTTCACTTCCTCACAGAAGAAATCAGCATGTAATGAATTGGAATATTATTTAGATGGATATTTTTAGTATCAGAGTACAAATAGCATTTTTCTTCTGCAATACATGACAACTACATTTAGTCATAACCTTGTTTCTTCAGATTGATATAGACTTAATAAAAGTACACTATAATTAATATTGTAATCAACTAAATTTTAATATGCAATTAATATTGCAATTCATGGTGTAGGAGATGAGGGAACTATCCTATTCATACACGTCAGCATTGGCTAGTAGCTAGGACTTCTCATAAAACATTTTAAAAAACCACTTAGATAATTTCTTCTTTTAAATTCTAAGAGCAATTTTACAATATCCTTTAAATATTGTTATGAATTTGCTTTGTAGTATAGAAATTATCTCTGTCTTCTAAAATTGTCACTAGATTTGGCACTTTATTCTTTTTGGAGAAACTGTTTGGAAAGGAACAATGTCACAGAAAGGAAACTGCACTGCTCCAGTGCTCAGCCACCCTTGGAATTTGGTCCTATAGAGCTGGAAGATAATATTTAGATTCCTAAATAAGGTGCTAAAATTAGAATGGTGACGTATAACAGCCTCTCCCTGAAAGTGGCAATGCCATTTTATTTTTAAAGAGATATCTAAAGGTTCATGATTGACCTTTCTTCACTCCAAGAAATTTTGAACACGTTTGTTTGATCCCTTTAGAATTGCATGTACTCTTAAGTAAGCATTAGAAAACTCTTAGTGTAAAACAAAATCTAACAGGAAAGCAAACATACTCAGTTTTACCTAGAAACTTGGTCATCAAAAATGTACTGTAAACAGTGTTTCTGAGGGCTTCTTGTTTCTCATTTTCGCCTACAATCACTAGTTTTACTCAGGGTTCACAGACAACATTCCTGAGTCACATCCTCAATAATTACAATTGCAAACATTTCTCTAAAAGCTCTACTTCAGTCCAAACAAGCCTGGGTAAACCATGATGTGCTTCAACTCCAATATATTATTTCTCAGGTGTGCAAGATAACATTGGGCATATCACAGTGTTGTGAACTTTATGAACACTTATTTCAAACATATGCTGAAGCTGCTAGTGAAGATATGTAGCAATGTAATGTATTTCAATAATTTTTATTATCTTCAGCCTTTAAACATTTTTATGTCAATCTGATTTATTACTTCTTGTCTTTTCTTTTGCTTCCTTCAGCTAAGTAGCCCTGCAGGAGGCAAGGGGGATTAATCTGATCAGATATTAACTCTTTTAGTTATTAAACCAGGTCTTTTTAGTGCACAATTAATTTTATCCATAAATAAATATTTAAGATAATACAAATTAATCTCACTCCTCATTTTTGGTGCAGATTATAGAGAAGCCTTGGGTGACCAGATACATGTACCAATATTGCAGATACATAACGTAGGGTTCAGTTTAAGATACCTAAATCTGGATGTCTGTTTGCAGGCGTCTAACTGAAAGCTTGATATCTAGGTGGCATTACAGTAAGTGGAGTCTGGAGAGGGATTCAGTGTAGATGTCTATTTTAGGATGAACTGGATTAGTTCTCAAGGTTCAGTTCACTGTACTTACTAGCTCTCCATTTGCTATAAAAGGCATTCCAGCCACGTAGTGAACATGTGCATTAACACCTAATTTCAGTGCCTTAAATGACAAGTTGAGTCCTACTACTTCTGTCTTCCATTCATTTTATATTACTTATACATCTTAAAGGTTTTTCTTGAACTAGTCAAGTAATCTTAAACCCAGTTCTGTCTACTGCATCTTGTCTGCAGCATTGAATATCCTTTTTTGCTTTGGTCATCTGTATTAACATCTCCATATCTTTAGCATCTTTGGATTTCTTTTATCCTCTCACACTTCCTATTTATCATCAATGTAAAGCAATATTCATCATTGCCCAAAAATTGTTTGCATAACCAATAAAATTCCCTAAAACATCTCTCATGCTACTACTATATTGCGTGGTGGGCAATATCCTTCACACACCTATACAAAGCTCACTTGCAGGGCATGTTAATATACTTCAGATGGTGATATACTGACAACATTTTAAATTAAATTAAGTGATAACACGTATCACTTTTTTCAATGTAAAAAACCTCACATAAGAAAAACATAAAGTAGATGAACATTTAGAAAAATCACTAGTAACTTTTATATCTAGATCTGTTATTGGACTTCTTATAGTTCTAACTATTTCAGTGTTTCCCTTCACTTGTTTCTACAACCTTATTCCAGTAGTTTTTATATTTCTCTGTCCCTTTAAAAAAATAATTTGTTTTCACAGTTCCTGTGGTCTTCAGTAACTGCTCCGTACCACCCTATTTTGATACCTCCTTTCATTCAAACACTTAAATAAGTCACATCCTTTATGCTTTACAGTCTCACCTCTCCTACTGGTCTCAATTGTGTCTCAATGTATATTTTTTATTTAATTCTAAAACAGAGAGTCCCATTCTGTGAGCTGCTGAATACTT
This sequence comes from Acanthisitta chloris, assembly GCF_000695815.1. Taxonomy (NCBI): domain Eukaryota; kingdom Metazoa; phylum Chordata; class Aves; order Passeriformes; family Acanthisittidae; genus Acanthisitta; species Acanthisitta chloris. The sequence continues at coordinate 10,222 of NW_008682678.1, forward strand.
GCTGGGTGGCTATAGGTCTGTTGACTTCAGTAGGAATGTATAATGTGAGAAGTCCAGACCTTCCAAGACTTTTAAATTAAAACTGTAGGTATGCCAAATTAGATTGTGCTTTATATTCTTTCCCATTCACTATTAATCTAGGAGAAATTAAGTTACCATTAATTCATTTGTTAAAGAAAATTATACCTTTATTAATATTCTTCTGCTGGTGTTGACAATATGCAGTGCTTGGAAGCTTTAGTTATGTAAGCACCAGTGAAAATAAATAGCAGCTCAAAGTGGTCAAGAATAAGGCATTTGGCCACCAATCCTACTGGAAATTTTTGAAATTTAAATTTAGAAAAAACATGTAAATGTTTAATAATAAAACAAGCCTTGGATGCTTAATTTATTTCTTAACATTACTCTTGAATTTTGAAATTTCAGAGATCAGTCTAGTAGCAAATGTCAGAGTAAATAAATACTTTCTATACTGATCCATGTCACTGTACAACTGTCTAGGAGTGCCTTTGGTCTACAGTATGTGCATTATCATTTCTGCTTTTCCCTCAAAGAAGACTCAGCTTTTTTTGAACACTGGAAAGAGCTTGGTCTTAGAAGTGTCAACCTAAATTCAATCTGTATATTAACAAGCATGAACAAAAGGAACAGAGATTAAATGACTGACCAATAGTTAAAGAAAGGATTAGTAACTGTTGAGGACTGACTTCATATCAGTTGGTCCTATTTGATGACTTATGCATGACAATGAAGCATACTTTTGTGAGAAGTTCTAACTAATAATGTCCTAATTAAGCCTCAAACCTTGATGAAATTCTGTGCATATTTATATTTTACAGTGGAACAGGGGTTCAAACAACATCCAGCCATAAGTATTTTCATAAGGATGCAGTCACCCTACTAATGCTGTGGATGTGATCAGTCCACAGTTTGGGAGTCCCAGACAGGAGATCCAAGCTCACTCCAGAAGAAAAGTCCTTGCTTTTTCTTTCATTGGCTGGGGTATAATGGCCCAAGAATGGATTTTAGTTACGTGTTTGTTCTAGCTGCCCAGAAAACTGAGCTGCTATGAAGCAGTGTAGCACCTTGGGAGTCAATGGCATCAGGACAGATTATGCCAGCTGAGGAGCTGGAGTTGAAATAAATTGAGAAACCTGATTATAACTGTGCCATTGTATATCTGGAAAAGTATTTGAAGTCCTTCAGTGTTTCATTGTGACTTCATGTATATATGATTTTAATGCCCTAACACTCCTTAATCAAGATCTTTGGTTTTTAAATTGTTATTAAACATCTTTGCCCAAAGTATTTTTATATTTGATATACCACAAATGTCACCTATATCTCAGCAAATATGCACTGTGATTAAAGGGTATAATCTCTCAAGAGGGGTTTATAATCATTTTAATTACCCTGGACTTAATAAAAGGAGTTAAGGGATTTAATAAAAGGGCATTAAGAGATTGCCAAAGGGTTAAATATATATATATTTATAAGAAAAATTGTAAAGCTTCTGTGGCTTTGGGGTGGGAAGGTGGGAAGGCTTAGTGGGAAAAGAGGAGGAGGTGAGCAAAAGTGAAGATGAGGATTAGTGTCAATTAAACTTCCCTTTGAACCTCCTAACTTGCATATGCAGAACCTGACACAGCTGAAAATATCTGCAATTTCCTGGGCCACACAGACCAAAGAGGTTGCTGTACAGCTCACTGACCTATAGGAAACTGCAAGGGAGCAAATGAAAGGTGTACACCCAGCCAATTTCTTAGAGCTCAGTGCTAAGATATTTTAGCTCTAGTCCAGGGGAGAAGATTTGAGTGGATGAGGGAATTTTGAGAGTCAGTACATTCATTTCTCAGGCCCCAAATATTTTGTTTGGTTTTGATCTACCTTAGATCAAAACTAAACAAATTCCCATATTCTGCTCTTAAGTTTCAGGTTAGCATAGAATTTAGTGGTTTTCTAGTCTTCTGGAATATAATAAATGTAATCAGAGATGAGAAGATGAAAGTGAACTGACAATCTCCAGACAGGAAATTCTATAGCTCTTACAAAACAAGGCAAAATCCAACATGCAAACACCTAGAACATTGCCTCACTTCACCCTCATACTGCATCAAACCTCAAGCCTTATCCAGAGAGATAAGGTGGAGATCCAAATGTAGATACCTGAATATAAACCAGCACAAGTTCTCTTGAAGGTTTTGCTGGAAGGTTTGAAGGTTTGGCTGGAAGTAAAATGAGTTGCTTAGGTTTTCCAGTTGGGGTTAACACACATTTCTAATGTGTTTTCCATTTCCTAACGCTACCGTCTTTCAATGCTGGGATAAATCTTTTCTCCTGGTTGTGGGTGTTCCTGTAAGCCTCAGGGATAGACATTCTGTACAAGGAAACACAGATGAGTGCCTTGGGGCTTATAATACCTGTTTTCTACTGTACAGAATTCTGGATAGGAACAGACTTCTTGAACAATTTTATATGACCATGTACAAGATCCACATTTTGTAACCCTTTCTTCTTTCCCTCTTCCCTCTGTATCCAGACACTACACCTCTGGTGTGCAGAGAAAGCTGGTGTTGAAGTCAGCATTCAGAAATTAAAATTAAAACATGAGAGAATGCAAGAGAAGTAAATCTGTGCCCACCTTTATCAATGAAAATATCACTAAACCTTCAGATAAATGGGGCAACATAACATTATTTAAAAAATCAACACCAAGATCTGTTCATACATACCTGTGCACGTCTGCCTTCTTACTTCTCACCTCTTTATTTGTGAGTGAAAGCTACAGAAACTTGGCCAAAGGCACTCAGCTGCTCCTATATTCTGTAAAATGCATGGGGATACAAGGGATAATTTTGAGAAAGGCATTTTCTCTTGCATGAGGGCATGAGTGGAGCTGAGAATATATTCTCTCAGCTCATGATTAGCTCATGCTCTCTTCATTGATCAAAGCATAATTGTTTCCTCACTTTTTTGAGATGTGCTAAAAATGCAAAGCAGAAGCGATTTAAAAATTATTTCTGGCAAGCAGTGACCGGAGATGGCAAGAAAAATGGAGTAGGAGAAAAACTCATATATTTTAGATAACTTGTATGCTTAGTCAGTTCGTGTAGCAGAAATGATGTAAAATGGAATTTCGAGAATTTTGAGCAGGTCCATGCAACCACACTAACTTTGTTCTGAATTCCATAGGTTGTAATTCAAACAAACACTATCAAGCAAAACATATGTGTTATTCTGTTAACGAGTGAAACCTAGAGGGTTTTAATGTTTCTGTTGAAAAGAGATTGATTCACTGCAGAGTAATTCAAAACATTGTTTCTGCTAGAAACAAACAAAAAACATGCAAACAAATAAATTCCTAGGCATCTAACCTGCAAAACAAAACAGGTTTGGTGGGGTTTTGGATATGAGTTTTTTGGGGGTTTGAGGTTTGGTTGTTTGGGGGTTTTTGTTTGTCATTATTTTTATCACTAGGACCTTCTCATAAATAGTCAAGCCAGCTTTTGATTTCTTTTTTTTTTTTTTTGCCTTTGGCTAAGAGTTTAGGGCCTTTGCAGTGGAAAAATAGCATAGGGATTATAAACCTTCTGAGGAATGAACTGTGTTTTCCTTTACTGTGGATAGCAGTCAGCTCTACTGAATTTGTCTCTGAAAAGGTCCTCCAGGTCTGTCTACATTGCAAAAATGCATAAAAATTCAGTCATAGCTGTACATGGACAGGTTAAAGCAGTGGAGGCTTTGAGCACTGTTAGCATTTCATGTGCTATATTAGCTAACTCTAGTTACTTTGTCCATCTCGGCTGCTGGTTGAAGCTGGGCCTGTGGCACAGCAGCAGCTGATGCACACTTAACTGTTGGCTGATGCAGTTCCACTCTCCCTGACAGTAAGTAGTTAAGATTTGTTTAAATTGCTGTGCAACCACAACTTAAATTATCTAACCTTGGTTAGGTAAATCAAGTTAAGAACATACTTTTCTTTGTGGTGTGTTTCAGCATGACTTTCATGTTGGTTTTGTTTTCCACTGAAACAGATTGGGACGGAAAGTGAATATACTCAGAGGAACACTACCAAGTTCCACCGGAGATTTAGGCTTTGGCTACAACAGGCACAGCCCTAAGTCCTGAGAAAATTCCATATACTCCCTGTGACTCATTTCTGCATACCTTGCTCAGGCAAAGCTTCCACTTAATAGGATATTTTTTTAAAGGGCCAGACTAGCAGTTACACAGGATATAGCTGTCAGATTGTCAGATCAAGAAAAGTCAGCTGGCTTTTGGAAGGGAATGTTGAGGGGTACTACATAGTGTTTTCATAGCACAGGCAGTGGAAAATGTACCTTTTAATAGTATTAGGGCTTTAAAAAATTGGTGTGCAAAAATGCATGGGTCTTATTTTTAGGGTTTTTCATCATTCTGGTCCTGCTTTGTATAAAGCACTTAAGCCCATGCTGTATGTTAAATACACAGGCAGTACTATGAACTTAAATTCCATTTCATTACATTTAAGTACATGCTTAAATGATTTGCTGGACTAAGGCCAGAATGCTTGCTGAATCAAACTGAAATACAGCTACGTCTGTTCTTCCTCCTTAAACAAACAAGCACTAAATGAAATACAATAAAATAACATTCCCAGAGAAATCTTGTGCCACAAAAAGAACTGCTGCATTGTTGTATTAGTAATTTGCCTAATGTTCAGTATCTGCATTGCTCATACAAGTGTAATGCAGCAGTAACTAGGTAAGCCTTACAATTTTATCCTTGTGTTATATTGGGCATAGTTTTGTAGAGGAAGAAAGCAAAATGAAACCAAGTAAGAAACAAAAGCTGGAAATGCCATTTCAAATTGCTTGACTCAAACTAAGTAATGATATTGAAGTCTTTACAGCAGCAGTGGAATCTTGAAAAAATCTGGATTGACTTTCCTCAGTGCAGGGTGTGCAAAGTGAGACTCACCTCACAGGGCTATGGATGCTTCATCAAGGTTAGTGAGTTAATGTCTACTTCTGGCACAAACTATAAAATGAGAATAATTATAGTTATTAAATATTACAAGGGAAATGTGTTGATTTTTCAAACATGCTGAAAAATATCCCATCTGTTTCCTGTTTTAAATAGACCCTAGTCAGTATATTTTGATTTTTATTGTGCTTTGTTACTAGGAGCATTGCATGTAAAGTACTGACAAATGAACCAGAGTAAGAAAGTAGAAAGACTGGAAAAGAAGGAATAGCTATCAGACAGTAACAAAAATAATACCAAGTACCTGTGAATCAAATAGTAAAACAGCAAGAATATTTTTTACTTTACTGGGTTATGAATCAGGACCTAAACCACAGTGAGCTGTTTCTTTGGGAAAGGCAGTTCTACTATTTTTCTTCACCTAAATAGGCAATGCAGTCCAGGGTTTACCAAAAATATTTACATGTACATCCCCACACACAAGCAGAAGGACATTTTTAGGGCCTTTCACACCAATTTGGTGCTATTCCATGGACAAGCTTACTCGGGATTTCAGACTGCCAGATGCTCCACAGAGGATTCTGCTCACTGCTGTGCTGAGGTGGGCAGGTAAGGTAGAAGGACCAAGTAACTTGTGCAGAGCTATTGAAGAATAGGATATCACAGCTTTGAAGTAGAAGCTATTGGTTCCCAACACTGTGCCCAAATTTTCCCTCCTCCTATCTTGTTGTCTTTCTTCCACAATTTTCTTTCAAAGAGACAAAATAGCTTTAAAAAACCTTCCTCAGACTATGACCCATCCTGAATATTCTGCACTGAAGTTGCAAGTTTCCCAGCAGTCTCTTGAGTCGCTCAGCTGAGATGTGAAGCCCAGATGTATTTCCATGGACTCAGCCTTGGATACAATAGTCGTCTTGTCTAGGTGCAAAGAGCAGGATTGGGCCCTGACAGAAAGGTCTGGTTTATACATTTTCAGAAATGCAAGATTTTTTTTTTGTTTGCTTTGAACTTCTTAATACCATTTATTTTTTTCCTTTTTCTTGGTAATGTTGTTGTACTATGAATAATTAGACCTGCAGAAATTAAAAATGTAATTAGAAAAATTAAACAGGGAAAGACCAACTGAGCCTGTCCCAGTTCCCACTGAAGCCCTATTGATTTAGCTTTTGGATCTGTCAGATTATGTATGA
>NW_008682678.1:16418-18954 GCF_000695815.1 Acanthisitta chloris
CCCAGTTACATGGCCAGCACACACCCTGGCAGGGCTTTGACACAATGAGTGGTCAGGACAGCTGGGGTTTAGCATGGGATAGGGAGCACTCCCAGTAAGGATGCTGGATGTGGCTACCCTATGCTGGAAGGTAAGGGGATGCAACTGCATCAATGTAAACAGCTATGCAAAACAGTATATGATGCACCATGCCATGCAAGTTTTTGACTTAGGTCCAGAGACAGCCCACTGAAATTACTGTAATAAATATAACCAATAATTTTTTTGTGCCCTAATGGCCAAAGGGTCTTTCCATTTCCATTTTTAAGTTACTTTTGCAGCAACCAGACCCACCCAAATTTAGATGTCATCTAACAGAGTGTAGATGTAACAAGTAACTTAATTAATTGCAGCACATATTCAGGTGCCAAAAAGAGTTTGTCCAAGGTCGAAGGATGTTTCCTGCTGTCCTGGCATTTGGACATTTACAGGCCCCATACAGAGCCAGGTATAAAATCCAGCCTCCAGTTTTGCCTTTCAGCTCTGTCTCTCGCCCCTGCATCGCTCCGCAACTGTCTTCCTCATTCTTTTTGGTTCTTTTATGCAACAGGAATGCAGCCAGACGAGCCTCTAACATCTTACCTTCTTTCTCCTCTTTTTTTTCAGAATTGGGTCTCAGATGCAAAATGCACATATAGTCAAAGGATTACTTGCCCAATTGAAAGATTCTGTGCGGTCACCTGTGTATGCTATCTCTTAATTAGCACCTCTTTCTGCACACACTGAACTTCCTTCAGTTCAGAACATTCCTAAGAGCATAACTACATTTTATAAATCATGATCATAATAAATATTCATTGCACATTTATTACAGGAATCTCAAAAGCTCTAGCTCTCATTTGAATCTTCACAGGACTGCCTATGACATATTACCAATAGAGATGACATACCTGGCATTTGGGGAGATTTTTCTTAATTACTTCCCCCATGCCTTAGGTTAAGCTCATGTCATCCTGCACACACACATACACACACTCCTGAAGAAAAGGAGTAGACAATTCCATACAGCCCTTTATCATCACACAAAGACATTTGTACTTTATGACATACAATTCCTTTAGAGACACTTGGTAAGTCAATATAATTATACAAGGACACAGATTTCTGTTGGGGAACAGATTCCCAAGAGATTTTGAGAAAAGTATGAATCATTCTTTGTTGCGTGATAAGAACCAATTGCTCCTCAAAGTTGTGAGATATTCCACAGAGAACTTGTACAAGAACAGACATGGTCCCAAAGGCATAAATTTGTGTGGAGAAAGGGCTGTGTTGGAGACAGAACTGTGTTGTAAGAATCTGTGCTTTTTGAAGGCTTTGTAGCTGATAGGAGACAGAAGACCTGCCTGTATTCCAGGGAAGTGCTGCTTTTCTCTACAAAGGTTCCTCAAAGTCCAGATTTGCTGTCTGAACAGTGAGCTGGGTTTGTCATCAGGATGCAATGAGGTAGGAAAATACTTCAGCTTGGTGGGAAAATACTTCATTCATGCTTGGACTTACTAAGAGAGGATGGTGGGGTTTTTTGCGTATAGAAATTGCTGCTGTATTTTTCCAAGTTTATGACTGTGTCCACTCCTCTTATAAAGATTTCCTTGTTTGTGCATAGCTGTAGAGGTCTTACAAGTGGGAGAAATTCTTCCAGCTGCAAGTGCATGTGAGAGGCTGCCTTTGCTTGTCCAGGTAAGCAACCTCAGGACAGCTCAGTTTCTTGTCAAGAGGCTTTAGAGGTGCATTCAATTCATGCCCTTTTTTGGATGCAGATGCAGACAACGTTTATGTATGAAAGCAGAGTCTAGCTGAAGGCTGGAAATTTTGGTGTAAATTTTGGTGTTTTGTTAGAGTGGTCAGATATTGGAATAGGTTGTCCAGGGAAGTGGTTGAGTCACCATCCCTGGAGGTGTTTAAGAGGCATCTTGATCTGGCACTGGGTGATAGGGTTTAGCAGTTACAGTGGTAGTCCTAGGTTGACAGTTGGACTTGGTGATCTTAAAGATCTCTTCCAACCCTGATGATTCTGTGATTACATAAAACTGAGAGAACTGTCCCCAGGTGGAGACAGTAACTCCTCCATCTCCCAGTCATGAGGTACAAACTGAAATCTAATCTCTGCCATACAGACACAGGGAAGTGTCGAAATCACCATCCCTGGAAGCATTCAAAAATGTGTATGTGGCACTTGGGAACATAGTTTAGTGGTGAATGTGGCAGTGCTGGATCAACAGTTGGATTTGATGATCTGAGAGGTCTTTTCCTAATGATTCTCAGATGATGGAGATATAAAATTGCGACAAGAATGACTGAACAAAAGTCCATTGACATCCAACTCCTAATATTTTAATCACAGAATCATAGAATGTTAGGGGTTGGAATGGACCTTACAGATCATCTAGTCCCAGCCCCTTCTCTGCCATAGGTGGAGACACCTCTCCACCAGACCAAGCTGCTTAAGGCATCATCCAACCTGGCTTTGAACACCACCAAGGTTGGGGCATCCACTACC
>NW_008682678.1:19032-19334 GCF_000695815.1 Acanthisitta chloris
CTCCTTCCATTTGAATCCGCTACCCTCCTGCACCTCCCCTGTACCCCCTTCAGGTACTAACGCAGTGTCACTCAGCCTTTACTGCCACACCTGTCCCTCGGCCGCAGCGGCAGGACCGAGACGGACCTGTGTGGCGAGAGCTGGAAGCGGCTGGAAGGGATGCTGTGCGCGGGAACACAGACTTCGGTGCCTGTCTATGCATTTCGGGCCGTACACTTCTCCGAGGGGGGTGGGCAGCGGGCGCTCTCCCTCCGCAGGGCCCCCCCGCTCCATGCCGCCGCCGGCTGCATTTCCAGCCCGTT
>NW_008682679.1:0-354 GCF_000695815.1 Acanthisitta chloris
AATTCTCTCCCTGCTCTTTCTGTTGGTCCGTGGTCACACTGATGGCTCTTGCTGAGCTCCTGCCAAGCCTGCAGCCAGGGCACAGCCCTTTCCCAGCTCCTCCTTGGCAGTGGGAGCGGCTGTGGGACTTGTTTCAAGGGCTGTCACCTGAGCAGAGTTCAGGCAATGTGTGCAAGTGGTTTGTGTGGTTCATGTTTCAGAACACATTTATTGCAGCCTGCTGTAGAGCAAGGCATTTACTAGTGCCTGTGTAACCAGGGGCTTGATTAGATATGAGGAAGGAATTCTTCCCTGTGAGGGTGCTGAGGCACTGGCACAGGTTGCCCAGAGAGGCTGTGGCTGCTCCATCCCTGG
>NW_008682680.1:0-228 GCF_000695815.1 Acanthisitta chloris
CGGCCGAGGTGTTCATCATGGACAGCATCGCCGGCGGCTCCGTCAGCCTGGGGGACCTGGCAGACCTCACCGTCACCAACGACAACGAGAGCTGCGACGTGAGGACCTGGGCCCCCCCCGGGAGACCCTCAGTGTCCCTCGGGGGCTCCGGAGCTACTCAGGTCAGGGGTGGCCTCCTCAGGGGTGGGGGAACTTTATCAGGGGTGGTGGGATCTCCTTAGGGGTGGT
>NW_008682681.1:0-22939 GCF_000695815.1 Acanthisitta chloris
CTGCCAGCGGCACTGCGCGGGGTGACTGCGGCAGCCACACGCCGAGTCTGTCAGCCTGGTGTTTCCGGGGTGCAGAAGCAGTAGGAAGGCTGCTGTAAAAAAGAAACTCGAGAAAACGGCCCTTTTAGGTTATTTTACTGTGTATAAAAGGGCAAGGCAAAGCACTATCACAGTTTTCAAAAAATCATCCTGCACCTCCTGTAGCATATGCCCTTTGTCCCCACGGGCGATGGCCTGATGTTTCCATCTGGCTCTGAAACCCTCCTAACACTTTCTGGGCTGTAACAGAGCACTGTCTGGAGCTGAGGGGACACTGCTCGCTCTCACTGGGGCGCCTGTGGTGTTAGGTTTGAAGCCCATGTGCTAGCAGGAGGTGCTTCTCTCGGGACGCTGTGTGACACTGTGGTTTGCCTGGCAGAGCTGGTGTGGCCAGAGTCCGTGCCCTGTCTTGACAGGCCTCTGTCCCCGCTGAAGTTTTATCGAGAGTGGGTGAGTCCGAATAAACCTTGTATAATTCGCAATGCTATCAGCCACTGGCCAGCTCTGAAGAAATGGACCTTAGCATACCTCAGGTACGAATGAACTTTGGAGCAGGACTGGTGGTCAATTTCGGTTGACCTCACTAAAAAACACTTGGTTAATCTTTTATCTGTAAGATTACCTCAGATTCCTGCCTGCTTCTGTATGAAGGTGTTCATTCTTCCCAAGATCAGGTGTACATTTTTTCCTTGCAAATATTCTGCCCTACCAGTTCTGATGCAGCAGGAGGGTGGGTGTTTTGTCTGTGTGTAGCCAGCAGACTCAGGGCATTGAAACCCAGTCCACTGGAGGGGTCTGTAGTGCTGCAAGAGCAGACTGACTTGTTTGTGGCTGTTTGTGGCTCTTGGGGTGGCTGAGGTTAAACCATGACACTGAGCACACCTTGGGTTTTCTTCAGAAAAATGAAATGATGTGCATTTTAACAATGCATGTTTAAAGAAAAGTCCGTCTTTAAAAGGGGATTTATGGTTAGACCTAAAATCTGTGGGTTGTGTGGGTTTAAAGCTAAATTTCTGTAGGAACTAAAGCCTTTTAGCCTCATGATGTGTGTATCTGTCAGTGTCTGTCCACCCCTTCTCCCTGCTCAGTTGCTTTTGAATGTGTGGCCCTCTGGATTTGGTTAGGTTGAGTGGCCTCAAGAATATCAGGCTCTTGCTATGATTCATGAAAAGAAGTGGCTGAAGAGACCCCTCGTCCTGCACGGAGGAAAAGGAGCTCCTTTGTGAACTTGCCTATTAGGAGAGAATTCAGAGGCAAAAGCTTGCTTTGAAGGTAAAGGATACTATAGTTGCCTTGACCAGAGGGAGCAATTGGAGCAGAATACCACAGTCCTTAACAGACAGTAGAAAATCTAGAGAGTATAACTAACCTTTCCATCCATACAAAGACAAGCTTCTTGCTTTTGCTGCCCATGAAAGTTGTTTTTAAAATAACCAGTGTCCAATACATGGGCCAATTGCAGGCCTGGCTATAAATCTTTGATTTATTTTGCAGGGAGGTAGTAGGCTCCAAGGTAGTGAGTGTGGCAGTAACACCAAATGGTTATGCGGATGCAGTGTTTCAGGACCGTTTTGTCATGCCAGAGGAGCGCCAGATGCCTTTCATGGACTTTTTGGACATTGTGGAGAAGAAAGTGACCTCTCCCAATGTATTCTACGTGCAGAAGCAGTGTTCAAACCTCACCGAGGAGTTCCCTGAACTTGTCTGTGATGTGCAGCCTGACATACCATGGATGAGTGAGGCACTTGGTAAACCCTCTATTTCTGCTTTATTCAGTAGATATTTTGTATGGAGCTTTAAAACAATTACACTAGGTACATGGTGAATACTTGTTCTCTTTCTGAATGTCACAGCTCAGGTTGGTTTCATCCTCTTAGGAAGTTGAAGTGGTGAAATACTTCATAGTGTAATCAAAGTTTTGGGGTTGGATTACTGTGGAATCACTATCTGTTGTGTATTGGGACCGTAACAATTGAAACAATGTGGTGATATTGCCATATAGCACTTTACATCTAGTGGCTTTTCTATGATTTAGTCATGTTTTGGCTCAAATTCACACTGTTGCTACCAAAGGTAGCATGGCAAACAATGCACAGCCCCCACCCCCTTTGGTAAAAGTACAGATGTTTGTTTCTAGATAAAAGCTGTTCTGTGTCAGTTGGTTTCTGTTTTACAGCATGTCTTTCCTTAAAATGTTTTACTGTGATCTCACCTCTTTTGCAACTGTATGTAGACGTGCAGCAATTTCTGTATCAGCTAAGTTACACGGATTCAGAATGTAGAAACAAAGGGTTGTAACCATCAGTTTGGGGACAGATAGCATGAAGTCTGATGGGCTGAAACCACTGCATTGGTTTCCAGTGCAGGAGGAGGTTGCTGTTGTTAACAGAATACTATTGGCAATGAAACATGTCATAATTATGAAGGAAATTAAAGGACAGAATTTGGCAGAAAATTGATAGACTTTTAAACATGACACAATTTTTAAACATTTTTTTCGGTTGACAACATTTCTCTATTCCCTAACCATACAGGGAAGAAGCCTGATGCTGTGAATTTCTGGCTTGGGGAATCAGCTGCTGTGACATCTTGTATGTATCCTATGGCACTACAAGTCCTTGGTGTGTTTTCAGCATAGGTTTAAGTTAGCTTGCTTTGAGTTAGTAGCTCAGCAGGATTGTTTGGTTTTTCTGACAAGGCAGTTGTATTTTTACATGCTTTTTTTGCAAGGCACTGACAATTTGCTTCATTGAATGCATTGCCCTACAACATGATATTGTTACTTTCCTCTCTCACTGGCCACAACAGGAGGAAACAGCCTGGTAATAATAGGACAAGCTGACACTTTACTTACTATAGTTTCTAGTGCAGAGAAGGAAATGACACTGATTTTCTTTTGTTCTTTCTCCACATTTCTTTTTTAATTTTTTTTTCTCAATCCTAGTACATAAAGATCATTATGAGAACTTGTACTGTGTGGTATCTGGAGAGAAACATTTTCTGCTGCATCCACCAAGTGACCGTCCCTTCATCCCATACGGTACAACATTTGACTCTGCAATATATCTGAAGGTTGGAAGGAGGAGAGACCAAAATGTTGAAAGATATGAAAAAAAAAGGAAGTAGAGAAAACATGTTGATATTTATGCAGTGTTTTGCTTTCCAGTGTGAGCAGAAATCTCTTCTATTTCGTGCTGCAGGTAGTTTGTAATACATGTTATTCTGAGATCAGATTTTCCAGTCCAGTAAAGTAATAGGTTCATTGATACTCATGTCAGTTTCTGCAACTTTACAATATTTAAATCATTTAAGTTTCTCGTCAGTACTGCGGCACGTCGCGTGACAGTATCTGAAGCAGTTGACGAGCCCTATCGATGACGATTAGAAGTGAAAAGCTGGCCACAAGTCACTAATAACTCTTGTGAGTGCTATCTTGCTAGACTGACCTAAGAAGAAATGCCTGAATATAGAATGATGTGTAAATCAGGGATGCATTTATGACTTCTGAAATGGAAAGAAGACAATTACTGGAACACAATAGGACTGGGAGTCAAATGGGCTTTAAGGAGAATAATTTCTGTGAAGAAGATTGGAATTCCAAACAGGAGGGCAGCTTAGTATTCAAACTGACTTACAAATTATTAAGAAACTGGATAAAGTTTTAAATGGGCAAAGGAAAGGATAATGAGGACAGTAAGTTGAAAATAATTCTGTCATAATTTTTCTTTTACTTGGTGAAAGTGTGACATGCCCTGCCATTAGTTTCTCTGAGTTGTCATTTAATTCTTTCTGTGGTTCCAGAACTCTATCAGCCAGCAACCTACCAGGTATCAGAAGATGGCTCATTTGAAGTTGTGGATGAGAAGACTGCTGATAAGGTAAAAATCTCACAGTAGAGTGAGATTTAAACACTTCTGAGCCCTCAAACTGAGCATATTGAATCAGAGAATCATCAAGGTTGGAAGAGAATCAAGTCCAACTGTCAGCTTGTCACTCTGCTGTAACCCCTAAACATATCTTCCAGTGCTGGATCCAGACACCTCTTCTAGGGATGGTGACTCCACCACCTCTCTGAGCAACCTATTCCAATGCCTGAATTGATTTATGTTTAGAAATCCATCATTGCTGGAAAGAGAATTCCAAGATTTATTTAAATATTTGCAAAGGGTGCCCAGCTTCCAGAAAAGGCTTTTACTGCACACCTGAAACAACTGATATCATAAATTCTGTTCCTTGCACCAAACTTCTCCAGTAAAGAATTTTTAATGCATCATCAATAAAGGAACCAATTGCATTTAGACTGAAATAGACCCCTCTGCATTCACTTTGTTTTGGCCCTCTCCTCGGAGCTAGATTTTGCTCTCTAACGGTATCACACAGTGCAATAAAATACATCTGTCTCAATGAAAAAATTGTGTTTTGTTAGTAGTAGCAATATTTATTTAATTAAAATGTATAGACCAAAAGCACTTTACAGAGCCTCAGTAGACTTTTGTATCTAATCTCTTACCTTTTGCCTCTGCAATGTTTGAGTAATGCTACAGCAGAACTTGAGCTGGGGCTTTTTCTCAGTTTCCAGTGTGTGCTCATGGATTCTCATGCCTGTAATGCAGTAAAGTGGAGTACTGAGGTTTATAATTCTGTAGGGCATAAAAGAAATGAATGCAGGCAAGAGAGATTTCCTTGCAAGAAGGGATGTTTTAGCTGCTGGGAATAAAAATTAGACCAGAGGGCTTAAGAAGAAGAAAGGAATTTCTAAAAAGTGGTGCAGATAAAGTATTCAAGTACTGAATGTAGGAGGAACAAGTGACTTAAGGGGTTGGAGGTGTTTTGAAATTGTGCCATGAGAGCGAAATTTCATGGATGACATTTATCGCCTTTTTCCTAATTGGAAATGCGTCACTGAAGGAGGCAATTTTTTGCATCCTTGACCTATTCCCAATTGAATGTGGAAAGCTGTGTAGCTGTTCATGTTTTTCTAGACAAAGTACATGTTTTGTAACCTAGTGAGTTTGATTTTCAGTTGTTTTTCTGGAAGCTTGCTGGAAATTTTTGCTAGGGTCAGTACCATATACATACTCTTTTGCCTTTAGGTGCCCTGGATCCCTCTGGACCCATGTAATCCGGATCTGGAGCTGTATCCAGAGTATGCTCAGGCAAAACCTTTGCAGTGTACAGTGAAAGCTGGTGAGATGTTATACCTGCCTTCTCTCTGGTTCCATCATGTTCAGCAATCACATGGCTGCATAGCAGGTAAAATACACAGTATTTCCAGATACATAATTGAACTGTGGTGGGTGTGCAGCTAGATATCCCACAGCAAAGTATCAGTGGACTGAAAGGTCCCTTTCAGGTTGTCTGCCTCTCTGCAGGAGAGTAACAATCTTGGCAGATCCCATGGGGCTGCTTCCTTGCAGCCTGTTTTGCTTACAATTCATAGCTTGGTTGACAAGTACTTGAGATGTAGCAGAAGGCAAAGCCTTTCTAGGTGTCAAGTCTGGGGAAGGATAGCTAATGCAGACATCATGATCCAGTTCCTGTTTAAAACATGGAGCTAAGCAGTTTGTCTAGCTAGCCTGGTAACTGCAACTGGTCATCTACATACCTCTGTCAAAGAAATTGCATATTGCATGTGCTGTTACCACATAGCAACAAAGGATATGGGTGAAGAAAAGGAAACTAGAAAGTGAATGAGTTCTAGGCATGGATGTAGACACACCGTGGAAGATACTCTGTTATCATGTGAGCTGTAATCTGCTCTGACCCAGTGTCTTACCTTGCTGAGCCTGTGTTTGTGTTACTGTTCCCTTGCACTTATCAAAAGTCCTGTCATCTCTGTCTTGTCTTCATCTCTTTCCCCAAGAGAGTTCCAGAATTTCAAGCATTGCTCATTTAGTGCAGGTGGAAGGGTAGGGATGGTGCAAAGCATTGTTGTTATGTTGTGCAAATTCTGCAAGGTTTGAGGAAGACGTCTTTGCGTCCTTTACTTGGAATAATCCTGTCTGTCAATTAAAAAGTATTTTGAACAGCATAACATTAGTATTTGTGTAACACTGCAAATATTGTAAGCCTTTGTTTCAAGTATTTGTGATGCTGTGATAAAAGGACAAGCTATAACAGTAAAGCAGTATTTGATTCCCTTTTCCCAGTGCTGCTGCATCAGTCCTTAAGGATTTTTTTAGAAAAAGTAGAGTTGTTTCCAGCTGCAAGCCCATGGCCACTCTTTTCTCCTCTGTTGAACAGAAATGCAAAAGAGTTAATGAGTTTATTTGGCCTTTAGTCTGTTAACTGCAGTACAGTCTGTATACATTTGAAAAATCAATATTCTCTGGGTCTGGTCCAGTGATGTCTGAAACTAGAGCGTATCCTCCTCCCAGAAGCATTTCAGTGTTACAGTGCTTGGCTTAATTTTTCTAGGAGGCATACATGAGAATTAACACTAGAAGCAGAATTAAAGCACTGTCTAATTGATGAGCATTGTGAAGTAGTGGTGCGTTTGCCATCCTTTACACAGGAAGAGTGGTTCCTATCCAGATACTAAGCATTGCAGTTTGATATTTTTTCTCTAAATAGAGGCATACATTTTCTATTCCTAAACATTTTGCCATCTTCTTCTCTAAGGAATCTCCAGTATAGGGTCTGAAGAGGATTTGGTTTGGGTTAAGGCAGAGTTGCATTGGCAGCACTATTAAAGAACTCTGTTGTTGGCTTATGTTATTTTTGGCTGTAGTCAAAGATTTGCTCATTTCAAAGTTCAGTTAGTAATAAGGAAAAGCCTGTACTAACTGAACTGCGAAAAACAGTCTGTGAACATATTTGTAAATCATTACATTCTAACCTTAGAAATGTTTTTCCTTTTTCTTGTCTCCTCAGTGAATTATTGGTATGACATGGAATATGACCTTAAGTACAGCTATTATCAACTACTAGATTGTCTCACAAAAACTGTGAAAATGCTATAGCAGAGGTGGGAGGCTCAAACTTGCGGTACCAACATCAGCATGTGACTGAAGTACGAACATGTTTCATGCAAAAGGAACTGCCTGCCATCGAGCACCTGCCAAACAGATCATGGCAATTTTGCATGCTTTCAGAGTCCAGATCAGTTGGCCAGATTTTTTGACTTGTAAGTAGGTTTAATAAATAGCATTGTTAGACCTTTGCATGTTGCCTCAGTGATGGTGAGTAAAATAAAATTCGAAGGGAGACAATCCAGGTCTTGAAAATCCCAAAACAGAAGCCCTGAGTGTTCGG
Organism: Acanthisitta chloris; assembly: GCF_000695815.1. Lineage (NCBI taxonomy): Eukaryota > Metazoa > Chordata > Aves > Passeriformes > Acanthisittidae > Acanthisitta > Acanthisitta chloris. Next base: position 7,294 of record NW_008682681.1, read on the forward strand.
ACCTACAGGTTGTTCTCATAACAACCCAAGTGGAAAAGGAAGGATCTGCTCTGTCACCCACCTGTGCATCAGGCTGCATCAGTCCAACTCATGCACTCTGCTTAAGGCAAAAGTCCTATCCAGTTGTAATTGACCAAGTTCAGTGGCTGTGGTGTTTTGATGGGTGAGAAACTACAACTTCTGCAATAAATAGGTTAGTTTAAATAATAGAAGGCTATTACATACACAAACATTGCAAAAATGTAATATTGTTGTTTATGAAAGCCAAAAGCTGGTGTTATCCTCTAATATTCAAACAGTTTCTTAGAAATGTTAGTAATATGGGGAGAAATTATTTTCCATGTATCAGTTATCAAAATACACATATCCTTTAGACAAGATTGGTTATTGTGAAGAAAAATACTTCGCTCTGTTTACTCTGTTTCTTTGGGTTTGTCTATCTCTGTTTCTTTGGGTTTGTTTTTTTTTTTAGAAACAAAGTTTCTCTGTTTCTTTTTTTATTCTGTTTCTTTGGGTTTTTAAGAAACAAAGTTACAGCACAAAGTTTCATTTTACCTTGCGATGCCTGTCAAAAAATTCATGAAAGCTCGGGAAGGATTAAGGGCAGGCTTTGTTTCACAGCTAGATTAATCACCTTACTTCAGGCTTTCCGGCTTCTTTGTGTTTTTTACAGCGCCTGGAAAAACCACAAAAGCCACTCCTGCAGCCAGATCTGGAATTTCCAGAAGTTGGGGGGAAAGGCAATTTGCATTTCTTTTTGATACTCTGAGGTGTTTGGTTTAGACTCTCAAATCAAAAGTAAAATCACACGCCAAGAATGACTGAAAACTTGTGCCTGTGGCCGTGGCTGGCGCCGCTCCGTGCCGCGGGTCTGGAGGGAGGTGTGCTCCGCACTACGGCTCCCGGAAGCCCGTGCTGGGCGGCTGAAGGAAGTGGTCACGGTGGCGCCCGCTGGACTTTGGCAGAGATTTTAAGCCCGAGGGGCTGGGGCTGGTGGTGTTGGCCGCAGTTTCCCGCGGTCCGTGTCTCTCCCAGAGACTGGTGCTGTGCTGGGATGGCGGTGCAGGTGTCGGTTCTGCCTTCCCCCCGCTGTCTGTTCGATGAGCCCGTGCAGATCCGCGTCGCGGGGCTCCGGCCGCGGCAGGCGGGCACCCTCCGAGCCAGCCTGGTGGATGAGAGCGGGGAGCTTTTCCAAGCCCACGCTCACTACAGAGCTGGGAGCAACGGAGAGCTGGACCTCAGCTGCTCCCCGGCGCTGGGAGGCAGCTATGTGGGAGTGGAGCCGATGGGGCTGCTCTGGGCTCTGCAGTCCAAAACGCCCTATAAGCGCCTGGCAAAGAGGAACGTCCTGACCCCTTTCTGTGTGGACTTGGAAGTGTATGAGGGCCACGGGGACATGAGCCACTTGCTGGGAAAATGCACCAATGAACGGTGGTTTTTAGGAGAGGGGGTGAAGAGAATTTCAGTCAGAGAAGGTCGCCTGAAAGCAACCCTCTTCCTCCCTCCTGGTGAGTTTCAATTCCATTCTGGTTTTCCAGGTGTGGCTTACACCATGTGTTGTGCCTCGTGGCCCCATGCACTCAGCAGCCCAGAGCAAAGCCTCAGCTAATGCTTCCCTCAGCCTGTGCGTGGTCCAGGTATCTGGATGCTCACAGACAGCAGAACAGGGAGGAGCAGGTGTTGCCCAGGCAGGTTAGGGGCTAAGGCAGGGCTGTGGTGGTGCAGGGAGGGCAGCAGTGGCAACACAAGATGTCTTCAGGTTGTTCTAGTTGAGGCAGGTCAGGACCTCTGCTGTGGTGAGAGCTCTGGCAAGAAGTGTATTTATTTATTAGCCCTTATGTTTAAGGACTGGTTTTCATCAGAGCTGTGATGCATGGCAGCTCTGGCCATGGAGTGAAGAATGACAAGGTGTGGTGGGAGCACTGGACTCAGACTACAGAAAAAAGACTGCAGACTGAAGCAGTAGACTGCACCAAAAGCTGTCACAGCTTCTAGAGCTTCCTGCAGGCTCTGGACTTGTCTCTCTGTCTCTTCAGCTAAGGAAAGAAGTCTCTACCTGGTTGAGCAGCTTGACTGCATGGGATACTTAGGAAGATATGAGACAGGTGGGAAAAGTGAGGTCTTTAATTAAACAGGTGCCATATTCCACAGCTTCATACAGAGACAGTGCTGAGACTGGATCCTGTGCAAAGTTGCTCTGTGCCCTGAAGTGTTACTGTTCCTTGAGTGGAACTTAAACATGGCTATCTTTCACTGTGGTTAATAAACAGTCCTTTGTAGCTTCTGTGCCACCAAATCTTGTAAAGGAAGTCTGGCTATAAGAATGGATGGAGCAATGTGGGGAAGGAAGGTCCTATGGCTGCAAGAGGAGAGCTGAGGAGCCCAGGGGTAGTTACCCAGATCATACTGAAGCCAGAATTGGCATAGGTCAGTGCTGGTGTTTTTGAGTGTATTTCTTAGCCCAAGTATTCTCTCCCTGGCAAACCTGCTGGCACAGTTCCTAAAAAAGTGCCACTCATGGAGCAATACTGTTTGTTCATTGATCCCAAATGGCCTGAGAACTACTAGGCCAATGTCAGCTGAAATTCATGATGGGAGAAGGATGTCGAGTATGTGACCTTTCTATAATGAGTTCCTGAGAGAGAGAAGAAATATCCAAATTTGTGTTCTTTGATTGATTTTGTGTGTGCCTGAGAACAATGCCCACCATGGAAAGCTTCAGAGGATGAGTTTCCTTTGATATCTAGAGAGTCCTGGTGTGTGCTGAGGGGCACCACTGAAAGGACAACTGTAGGAACTTTTCTCTCTGCTTATATGCACACACACCTTTCATTGCAGGACCTGGTCCATTCCCTGCACTTATCGATTTGTATGGATCTGGAGGAGGTCTTGTTGAATACAGAGCAAGTCTCTTGGCCAGCAGAGGCTTTATTACTCTGGCAGTTGCTTACATGGCCTTTGAAGATATCCCTCCTATGCCAGAGACACTTGAACTGAGCTATTTTAAGGAAGCTGTGAACTTTTTGCAGAAGCAGCAACAGGTAGGAGCAAATTATGGTTCTCTTCATGTTGGAAACTATTTTTCAATTTTCTGATTATAGTACTGTATGTCACTGAATGCAGCCAAGGTTCTGAGATGTAAGAAGGAGACAACATTGCCTGAAAGACAGCATGATCTTGAGAGATGGAAAAGCATGTGCTTCAACTTGAATTTTGCAAGTAGTTGGATAGCTGGTTTTGCATAGCATCTTGTAACAGTCCATACTGTGTTGGCAAAACAGATTTGTGAAAGATTAAATAAAAGCAGTTATTGGGCTAGAATTACAAAGCTGCTTAAGCAGGAAATCTTCATTTTTCCCTACTTTTGCATCTTTTAAGATTTGAAAGGGAAAAAAATCAATGGATTTTTTTCCCCCTACTATTTCTGAGATATTAAAGGCTTTTGATTCTGAGTAAGTTTCACAAGACAGTAATGGGAATTTAATGGAACGCAACTTAGTGGTATTCATTTCACAAAGTTAAAAAGCACACAGATGCCAGGATTGTAGTTAGTGTGAGGCTAGAATTCAGCCCTGCTTGTTTGTCTTGTTCTTCACAGAGCTCTGAAACAGTGTGAAAAGCCTTCACTGTAAATAAGTTGATTTGAAGAGCTATTGGGCTCACTGAGCCTCAAGTGGAATGAATCTTGTGTCTTCCAAGACAAAACAGAAAATAACAAGTCAGCTGTTGGAGAGTATAAAAAATGGCAATAAAGAAATTCAGTGCAAGTAAACCCATGAAAAAGTGGTTTGGTGACAGGAGCAATAAAAGGTACCATACTGAGAGCAGGTGTCTAGCCAGGTGGAGGGAGCAAAGAGACTTGTCTGTAGAGGTCAGCAGGAGGGAAAAGTGTTACAGGAGGAGAAATGTTGAGGAGCTGCAGAATTAATAGCCACTCTCGTGGTGGCTCAGCAAAGGGATAGATGAGGGAGTAATATCTGAACAGAGAGTAGGAAGAGGCAAAATATGGGTGGTCTTAGTTGGGTGAGGAAGCAGTACTGCAGGTGTTATGTCAGCCCAGGAAATAGGGAGTTGATAATGTTTTTTTCATAACTCTGTTTCAGGTGAAAGACACTGGGATTGGTATTTTGGGCTTGTCTAAAGGAGCTGAGCTAGCCCTTTCCATAGCCACATTTCTACCTGAAATCAAGGCAGCTGTCAGCATATCTGGAAGTTGTTTTAATTCCTTCGTTCCCCTGAAGGGAGATGGCTTCACAATTCCTCCTCACCCATATGATTTGGGGAGGATGAAGATCAGTGATGAGTCTGGCCTAGTCGATTTTTCAGATGTCTTAGACGATCACAGGGACCCAGCTACTTGGGATTGTCGCATTCCTGTGGAGAAGTCCTTAGCCAAGTTCCTGTTCCTATCTGGACTGGATGACGCAAACTGGAAAAGTGACCTCTATTGCCGGGATGCTGTTCAGCGCCTTCAGCAGCATGGACGAGAAGTGGAGTTTTACTCCTATTCTGGAGCAGGGCACCTCTTGGAGCCTCCATACCTGCCCCTGTGCCAGGTTTCGATCCACAGAATGCTTGGGATGTTTGTGCTATGGGGAGGGCAGTGGAGGGAGCACGCTAAAGCCCAAGAAGATGCATGGCGCAGGATACAGGCCTTTTTCTGGCGACATTTGATGAACTCTGACGTTCCTAAGAGCAAGTTGTAGTGGGTACTGTCACAGGTGATGGCCAGTGTTGGTATTTCAGCACTCAATGAATCTTGGAAAATCATCAAAAGTTTCCTGAACTGCCTTTCTCTAAATCTCACTGTTGTGTAGTTGTTTATTTTCATTCTCTAAATAATTTTCCATTTTTTGGTTGAATTTCAGTTGATTTCTGGCCCCAGCTTCACTGTATATTGGCACCATTTGATCTGCCTATGTGCTGTGGTCAGAGAAATACCCAGCATCCCATCACTTAGGTTGCATTCATACTGAGCTGTCTTGCTCTCAATCTGCAATCATCCCCTTTCATAAGAGGGAGTACTCTCACAGGAGGAGTTTTCCATTGAATCGTTTAGTCTTACACCTTAACTAACCTAGATATAAAAATGCACTTTCTTGCAGCAACACATTAGTACACTCACCTTTCCTCCTGATATTTTGTTTTCTCACACTTCTTGATAAAAAGTTTGCAGCAATTCTGATCTCAGCTAAGTGAAGAGGCTTTTCTCACTTAATCTGAAGTGCAGTGATAACTTTTTTCCTGATACCTCAAAAACCAGAAGTGCATCTTATCCAGGTTACACTGGTTGTATTGCCGTTGCATATAATGGTAGTTTTGACTGCACTACTCAATAAATGCAGTGTGTATGTGTGTGCACAGTTTGCTTGAAATTGTCTGAATGAAGCCTTCAACTGTCTTTGTACAGAAGTCCGCACCTCCTGTTGGTAAGAAGAGTAGCATGGTCTGCAGAATGGGATTTGCACGGTGCTCAAGATGGGGGTGATACAGGTGCTATGTACCTGCTTTTGTATGTTGAAAGTTTATCTCTGACTACTTAGTATGTGTCTTCTGCTGAAGAGATGATTTAGACAAATAGGGGTAAGATCACTTTTTTCTCCATGTTAGTAGCAAAAATTCCGCTCATTGCAGCCTGTAGAGTCAGGGTGCTTTGTATAGTTTCGCCAGGCCTACAGAGTGCAGACATTATTCAAGAACAATGTGAAAGTTGTTATTTAATTAAAGATAATAGACCTTTAGCTGCACGAGATCCTCTGCCAAGCACAATTGATAAAACTAATCAAAATTGGATGGGTAAAGCTATTCTTGTGATCTGCTTGTAATTGAAAAGTGCTTCAGATAAAACAGAGCATCAAAGAGCTAGCTGATTTTCCAGTGCATTCTTAAATTTTCCTTCTTTGCATTGGTATAACTTGTGGTTGTCCTACATAGAAAGGAGACAACCCCAAAAAGAAGAGAAAAATGTGAAGAGAAAAAGCACGTCCTTGAGTGAAACATCTCTAAACTCATCTTTAGCCTTACTGCTCAGAGCCTATGGAATTAAAATAACCTGGGTGATTCTGATCTAAGTTATATGAAGCATATATAGCTTATTATTTTAAACTAGGTGTCCCTGAAGCAGACTACAGGCTGTTTGCACACCATGAGACCTTTGGACACTTTTTAGCCTTTTCATTGTGGACTTTCTGTGTTGCAGTGCAGGTGATTTTGTTTACATAGCGGCATCCTCCTGTACTATCTACTCAGTAACCCTTCATGAAAGGTTCCAGGGATTCCTAACAGTTTGAAAACATTTAGTAAATCAAATAGTAAAAACTTTTACTATATTAGCATCTTGCTAAGAAATGTATAATTCTACTGTTTCAGAAAAAAAATAATCACTGTTCAGCACTTTTTAGTGCTCCATACATGTTATTCAGAAATGGAGTCTGAGCCAAATGTAGTATTAAGCACAAAGAAAGTGATACTTTGTTTAAGTTTGGCAAGAAGGAAGATCAGTATTTCCAATGAACTAGTTCTCTTTTCAACATTTACTGCAAAATATCCCTGCTATTTATCATTGTTCAGGACAAAAATAAGAAATGCTAAAAGTCTTGCAAATTTTTTACCATGGATAATTTTTTATTAAACCTAAAAATGTCTGAACCCAGACTCTAAATAGCACTTAGAGAAAAATAAAATGAGTTACAGTCTGTTAATTTAGGATTGTATCTTTTCCATGATTTAAGCCACTGACCTTCAAACATCTTGCATTTAGACTATAAATTTATGTTTGCATTTTAAAGTCACTTCGGTGAAAGATATGATTTTATGCTCTTCTTAACTGTTTTAAGAATTCCTTGCTATCCAAAGGGACAGTCATGGCTTTCTTCTGCTTCTTGGTCTAACTGAGAGAGAATCCTGTGGCAAAAGAAAACAAAGCACAGAAGAAGATTAAAATGCTCAGCTGGATCAAAGAAGGAAACGAGGAGTGTGCATGTGGTTATCAGAAGCAAGGGTGAATGATACTATGCCTTTCAGGGTCAGTGTGGCCTTATGCCAAGCCAAGATAATTGAGTAACTAGCAGAGTTTTTAGTTATGTTCAAGTTCAAAATTCAAGTGTTGAGCAGGGGCTTAGCAATTGCACATTGACATTGTGCAGAATTTGAGAATGACTGTATGAGCCAGACTCAGTGCCTCTGGCTGCTGAGCAGTCAGCTGTTCCCTGCCAGGCACTGAGTGTGACACTTGTACTGATCTACTGTGCTGGTCCTTAGTGCTACTGGCAGAATACTGCTCGTACTAGATTTAAATCTGCAAACTGGCTGTTTGTTTCTAACTGACTCTTAGAAAGGTGTTAGAAAGATAAATTGCCTTGGTAAGGTTTAGGGCTCGACATGCTTCAATGACCCCAGCTCCAGGGGGAGGTTAATAAAAGTTGTTGAGAAGGATGTGGACACAAAGAATGTAGAATCTAGGGGTCACAAGGACATCTGGCAGAACTCTCATGATAAGGAAGAAACTTACAAAGATAACTGAGCAACTGAAATCAGCTCTGACTGGGTAAAAGGTAATTCCAGCACTGGGAGAAGTTAGTTTTCTTATTAGTATTCTATGTAACTCGTAGCCAATGAACACTTATGCCTTTTTTTTTTCACTAAAATATATACATAGTGAAAAGTTTTTACAGTCATTGTGCTGGCTTTGTGGGTTTGCCACCCAGCACCCCTTTCTGTGCAGAACTGTAAATAAATCACACTCTGTGTGTCACTCTGTGTGTCACTCTGTGTGTGTGGCTTCTTGCACACCAGGTGAAAGAACCCTTCTTAGGACAACAGTTTTGGTGACCCAGATGGGACAGCCATAAAGCCCTGTTTAGGTCATCTTGCTGCCCCCAGCAAAGGAGAATGAGATCATACAGAACTCCAATGTGCACCAACCAGTTTGACTGGGGACCCCTCTGAATCCCCTTCAGTGTTGGGGCAATGAGCAGCTCAAAGGTGCAATGTTCCAGAGCAAGGGCAGAATAGAGGGAAATTCTTGGACTGGTGAGTATCACCATTTGTTTTTTTGGTAACCGATCAGTGGGATTGGTACTGGGAAAATTGCAAGCCTTGTGTAAATCAAATGAGAAGAATTCATAACAGTGGCTATTGTTGTACACACAAAACTGTGATGGGAGAGAGTGGCTCTCCTTTTTGCCAACAGGGCGTGGGAGCAGAATGTAATAAGCAATTTGTATTGGAGGTCCAGACTTAAGGATACAGGAATTGGCAAACCAGTCTTCTTTGACCACGCAGAGCCAGGGTTGCCAGGCTGAAGCAGAGAAATCAGTCTTTAAAAGATGTATTTGCTACGAACTTGATTATTTTTGTAATGGAGTCCTGTTTCAGATTTCTAGGAGTCGTAGATCAAGTTCTACTTCAACAGGCAAGGTGCTCTCTAGCAGCCTCCATGAGTTCATACTCTGGCATTTGCCTAATTGCTCCTAAATTCTACATTTTACTGAAAAGCAATAAATGCAAGGATACTCAGAAACTGAGGAGGAGAAAATAGGGCTTGCTCATGTACAGTGATCATGAGTGGTTAGAAAATCATACAGTAATTTATAGTAATTATGCAGTGATCAGTAAAGAAAGCAAACATGAGCAAAGCAGAAGAGATTTTCCTCAGATACACAATCATTTCCTTCTTGTGTGGATTAGGAGTTTTTCCTTATCTAGATTTAACATACCATGAGTGAGTGCTCATGTGTCTTTGAATGTAACCTCAAAAAGTGCAGCAGATTGTGACTGTGAAAAGAGGAAATTATCATCTGTTTCTAATCTGAACACAGTCATATATTATTCATCAGTTGTCCCAGGGATTTAATCTGTATGTTGTTCTTTCCACGGTAATGTACTTGATGCTGATATTCTTGGAGGCAGGAATTCCTAAGGTAGGTATGTACAGGAGGAATAATCTTTTTCAGTTTTGGGCATCAAAATGTGTTAGGAGCTGCTGAACAGTACAGAGATCAGGTAGTATTTAAAAGTCAGGAGTGAGCCCTAGGTCTTCCCATGCAGCACCGTAGCCTTGCTGCACTTTGTTGGACTCTCAGTTGGACTGTTGTCCATAGTCTCCTTTCCTCCAATATAGGCAAATGCAATTAAAAAGAAATCTTTATGGTGTGTCTGTCAAACTGTATCTGGCTGCCACGTTATGGTGAATATTCATATTGCTGTTTGTAGTATGAGGTAGGTAAATGCTGACTGTAAAGCCATCCAAAGCCTTTCATTATTCTGACAACCATCATAACCTAACTGATTTTATTCTGTAGGATGGATTATAATTCAGGAAGACAATTACCTGCTACCCTTCTCGGTAAGTTCAGGATGAAGGTTAAAATCCTGGTTGTCTGTCCAGACTTATAAACAAACCTATGAAACAGACTGTGCTGGAATGTGTATCGGTGATTGATTATTATGACAGTGTCCAAGGCTTTAAATAAGAAAGGTCAGGTATGTCAGATTTCTGCTGAATAACTGATCATCCTTTATACAGTAATTTGTATATAGAGTCATGATGGCTGGTAAACACTTCAGCTGTTCTGGTGGGAAACTACTTCATTCAGTTTGTGGGTTATCTTGCATCTGCAGGTAGGAAAAACAGACCTTGACACATGGGTCACCTAATCAAGCCACTTGACACCAGCTAAGGCAGTATCGAAAAAAATGAATACATTCAAACTGAAAAAGTGATACAGACTGAGTGTGCTCTATTCTACTAGCAGTGCAAGAACAACACATAGTGGTCACAGTTTGCTACATGAGAAATTTGGGAAGCAACAGGGAAAAAAAAAATCTTCACAGTGAGAGTAGTTAAACACTAGAAGAGGTGCCCAGAGGGGTTGTGGAATCACTGTCTGTGAACATTTGTGACTGAAGAAAAAACCGAGCAGCATCATCTAACTATGGAAGTTAGTTCTGCTTTGACCTTGAGGGCTCTTTCCAGTTTTTGGAGATTACAAGAAATGGTATATTTAGGTTCTCTTCCCCAGCATGAAGTACACTTGCCTGAAATAGAAAAGCTGGTTCACGAGGTGTTAAACATATGTTATTTCTCCTTTAAAATGGTATACACCCCTCATGCATTGTATTAAGTCAGAAGAACAGGTACCATGAACCATTGACTTCCTTTAGCAAATGTGTGAATACCTCAGGAGGGGATAACATTCATGAGATTCCTTTCTTAGAAGACCAAAAGTACATACTGGAACTGAAGTGCTTTTGGGAGGAGAAACAGATTCCAGTGTGAGAGGAACTAATAGAGTTTTGAAAAGCTGCTGCCCTTGAACCTAGCAGGCAAATAACTCCACAGAGTACTTGGGGCTCTTAAAGGTATCATTAGGATGGTTTTAATGAGTGAATGCTGTGAGTACTGTAGGTACAAGTCAAACTACAGCTAAATGATGGAGGAGGTTTACAGATTAGTGAAAAGAACTGTAGTTCCTGTGGAGACCCCAGTTCTTACTTATATATTACTTAGTTTGTTGTTCCTCGCTGAAGATTTACAAAACCAGGAGAACCAGTTGGCAAGCAGGCGAACACGTATGTGCCACCCACAACACATCTCCCATCCAAAGCTGTCAGTGGTGGGTGTAGGCATATTGCTACAGAGCAAAACCCAACCCTTGCTTGGAAGTGATGAGTGATTTCTAATAGCTGCATGAGACCTTGTCATAGAGTAGTTCTAGTTGGCTTGTATTGGAGCAGTGCCAAAAGATGCTCCTTGAGAAAACTGGATGTGGGGCTGACTTCTGACTGCTTTGTTTTGTGATCTGGCTTGTTTCTGCTCTTACCATCAGACTAGATATTACAGTTGAAATCTCCCTATAATTGATTGCCATTGTCTTATAAAAAAATGGAAGCAGAGAGGGCAGAAGAGCATCATGCAGAAGAATATCAGGAGCATCCCCATAGTAAATGGAAGTTATTTCAAAATTGTCTAGATTTTATCAGACTGGGGTTTTTGCCTTTTAAATCAAAAATCACCATGAAAGTAATTTTGCTAAAATGTGACCATAAAAAATTTGATGATTGCTATGGTAATACTTCTGTCACAGCTCTCATAAGACTTACTCTTCTCAATCTCAGTTATTTCAGAGGTTTGCTCATAGGTTTTGTGATTGGTCAAAGATCAATGCATTCAGCCTGTAGTCACTGATTTATTGTGTCTTACACTCACAAATGATTTCCAATACTTATTAAAAAATATTTTATCATCATTCTTTATCTCTGTGTGGAAGAAAAATTTCAAACATGATAGCTTTTAAAAAGTGATCCATTATGAACGCTGTTGTCCACTTCTGTCTCACAAAGGGTTTTTTTACTAGTTTCTACTTTATGGTGGGAAAATGCATGGAAATATGTCAGTCCAGTACATGCAGTGGAATTTCAGTATCTAAAATACTCGAAATCATAACTCAGCCTGACAAATCAAAAATCAACTGAAATATTATAAATTATAAATTGCACATTTATAAAGATAAGAAAGAAAAAAAGTCCATTCAAGGAGTATCAATTCTTAAATTTCTCCCCTTCCTAAAGGGAAGTATGTGAATATGTTTGAGGAAGTGGGTGAGTTTATATAAATATCTGTTGAAAGAAGGGGAGGAATGGAGAGTGAAAAGAGAAGGAAAAACAAAAGATTATGGGTCACTTCCAGCTTGAGATATTCTATGATTAAAAAAATCTGTTTTGTAATAGCTTGTATGGGTTTTCTTGTGGAATGTAGGGCCCCCAGCAGAAATCTCTTTCTGCCAGGAGACATATATATGCAAGTGAAAGCATGATGGCTCAGGTCCCGACCAGGTGGTTGGTTTCACGGCGCAGTGCCAGAGGTGAGCGTGTGGTAACCACTGCCTGCTCCGGGATTAGTAGAATAAGCATAGTGCCAATGGCTCAGCCACAAGGTGAATCCATTTTTCTCTGTAAGAGAAAACAGGCTAATACATGATCTACTTAGAAACAAGTCACTGAAAGCTGTGTTTTGTATTCTTTCTTAACTAAGAGGTAAATTTTCTCAAGATCTCTCACTCTGAGGTCACTGTAGAAACTAAGGAAAACATCCTACTTATTTAATTTCTTGTTCACTGAGATTTTTTCAGTCACTCATCAGATGTGAAAATAGCTAGGCCTTTGTTCTCTAACTGCTAAAGAGTCCTGACGTAAGAAAGTTATTAAAAAGTTTTTTCTCCCACTGGGGAAAAGATTAGCACTTAGTTGTGTAACTCTGCTTTATCCTCTTAAAGACTGGTGCTAAAAGTCTGCTTGAAATGGCCATTAAACTAAAAGCTCCACGGTGTTTAAGAGGCTGAGTCTCATGCCTCAGCTGTGCCTGATGAGGTTCTCCCACTTCCCACGTTAGTGTTCTGATCAGCAGGTTGTTGATAATTGGTACATGGGTGCTTGTGGTGGGTACAGCAAAGTCTTGATTTTTATTTCACATTAGACCAACAGGTTTAGAAATCTTGTTATTTTTTTCATGAGATGAGGGCTTTCTTTTATCGACTGTGACCTTACACATCATAGGGTGCCAAGTTAGTCATTTGGATGTTTAGCTTCCTTAGGATATATGGCTTATGCTGTGCCTTGTGTGTGTTTCCCTTGATTCATCTGGAATACTGTGCCTAGAAGAGGGAGGAAGACGACCAGAGATCAGCATTAACTTTTTTCTCTCTTTTTAGTTGTCTCTGGCTAACAGAGTGTATTTTGCATGGCCTAAACAAACACTGTCTACTAGCAAAAGAACTCCTTGGAAAAAACCAACCCCATTCATCTTTTTCCACCTCTGAGGCCTGAGAGAAAGCTTTGAACCTGGCACGTGCTAGTGCTAGTTCCTAAGCAGCAAGAGGTCAAATCACACTCAGGCCAGAGCTGTCTTCTCTCTGCTTCATTTGCTGCTTGTTCCATTTGCTTTCTGGGTGTTTTTGTCATTTGTGTCTTCCTGATTAGCCATATAACAGATACCACACAGAGGATAATAATAGACTGAGGCAGGTAATGCTACTCTACCTTCCTATTCATAAATTTAAGAAAAATAGCTTGCATTTTTAAGAACATAGTGCAGTAATTTGCTCTGTCCTTTGCATGTGCAGGTTCTCTCTTCCACCATGTTCAGAGGAAAGTAGAATTTTTTAAGGTAGTATGTTATTATCCTTCTTCATTGATTTCAGTTCTCCACATAAGGCTATTCTGCTTTGCTTTTCTTCTCCCTGCAGAAGAACACAATTTTGCATTATTAATGAACATCAGTCCAGACCTCAAAGGAATGCAATTTCCTGGGCTTAGGAAGGAATCCAGAGCTTAGTCTCATAAATCCTATGTATACTCTGCAGCTCTTCCAGCTCCTAGTCAGGTTTGGCAACAGGGTCATTTCATCTAGCACTCATGTAGTAAACCATGTTTCTTTTATGACCTCTGAGGAGGCTGTTCAGGATAAATCATTGAACATACGGTTGTGACTTGACCAAAGCCTGTGCCTGTCTCAGCTGCTTGCCTGTTACTCTTTCTGTAGAACAGTGCAGAATTCTCCTTATGAGGTGTGCCTGGAAGACAGAGCCTCCTGCTACACAGCAAAATTAGGGAGTGACTTTTCTGTGGGTCACTGCATGCACAGTCAAGGAGATTCTAGATGGAAGGTAACTTAGTGTAAGAAATATAGTCCTTCTGGAAGCAAATGAGTGTTTGTGGCCAGTAAGGGTGGTTCCTCCTTGCTATGATCCCCAGTTTTCCAGTGCAAGCTTTCATGTGGAGACAAGGAATGCTTTTATCTCTGCTTTTTCTTTATGTGTTTTAGGTTTTCATTAAAGAGGTGTAAAAACTGAAAGCATGTTTAAGCATGATTTCAATCTTTTCATGCCTCTGAAGGCGATAGTAGCAGGTCATGTGCTTCCAAACAGACTTTTCAGCTGAAAACAAGAACAAATATAAAAGCTCTGCTTTCTTTAAAGTCATTAATCATCTAAAAAATGTTTCACTGAAACTAGATATGCTTTGATGAGCTAAGATGTCATGATATTGTTTGCTTGGCTGGCAATTTTGCATCACCCTCAGCTTTGACTTCCTGCAGGCACCATGGAAACAGCAGGCACAGCATGTACCTACCTCCACATTCAGGGAAGAGCTACAGGCCAAACCACCATGCTCTTCTGCTGTTGCCCCAGGCATCTAGAGGCCTGAGCTTCTGCTGTTTATCTTCCTTTGTCCTTGGTCCTTTGTTTTATTCTTCTATTTTAGTTTGTTTCACTCTGTTAGGATCTTTTTTCTTTCCTAATGTCTCTCATTAGAAGAATGCTAGCTTTATTTTGGACTCATATTGTTGACAAAGTTTTCAAAATGAGTTATGTATCTCTTATAATGCAGATAATCAGATTATTGAGATGAGGGAGGTTGAAAGGGAAGGTATTAAGGTCTCAGGCCTTATTCCAATTAGTAGGCTCTCAAACTACAACATACTTCAGTTAGCACCAGTAAGGACTTAATGCCTCCATGAGTCTACTGGCTGTTTGGACTGCTGCTGCAACCTGAATCCATTCTGGCAGCAGATTGTAAGGAAGAGCCTGGTGTATTACTGCAACAGAGAGGAGATTATATGTTAGAAAGATTTAAAAATTATATTTGCTTCAGGGCAGAGAGGCTCACTCAATCCTTCTGGTAGCTCTTAAGCCCTCCTTGTGAAACAAGGAAGAAATAGCAGACCCAGCACAAACTCTTGTTGCAGACGTGAGTTGTATCTAAAAATAAAATATCTGTATGTCTGGAGCTGGGCTCTAAATATGGAGATGCAAATGCTGCCATATCAAGGATTCCTGTGGGGAAATATTACCTTTATCATTAACATGTCACTGTCCATTTCTGTATGTGAATTAAGTTTGTGAGAGAGAAGTGGGAATGTACTTGCCAGCTATGGATTTCCAGTGTATCCTTGGCTTACTGCCATACCACAAAAAACCATCAGCAATCCCTGAACATTAGTGTGGATTGATAGAGATTTTCTGACAACAGAATACCTTCTGCTCTCCTAAGTGGGTCTTCTACCCCCTTCAGAGGAAAGGAAGGGTCTCTTTAGCAGCATCTGTCTGCTCTAAAGGCTTCTTGTTTCACCCCATCGGGTGGAGTCCTGAACACTGTCTCCAGGGTTTTTAACCACGAGACTTACTACGAGACAAAATGGCACATATCCTGAAGGGCATCCGATTGTTATCAATGGGATTTTACACATCCACAAATATTAGATTGGTGCTAAAGTGATCAGCAACTTACAGAAATGAATGCTGAGTGAACCCAGAGATTCATTTTTCATCTTTCCATATTCAGGAATCATAATTTACTGGATAGATACAAAGTCAGTAGTGGAACAGTGGAGGCTTATGGGCTGGGGCTAGAGCATTTCTCTGTGCAGAGATTAGGTGTAACAATTGTTATTCTATTCTGGCTGTAGTCTGAAGACTGCTCTGGAGTTTCATTGGTACATTGCCTTGTGCTGACCTTTTGTAAAAGAACACACTTCATCGAAACCCAGCAAAAAGATTGACTACTTTCATGGCTGTAAAAGTGACAGTAATGAAAGATAAAGGGAAGGTAAAGATTAGTAGAATCATATTTGTACATATGTATAAAT